>NC_085141.1:238939322-239185201 GCF_024139115.2 Armigeres subalbatus | reverse complement strand
TGGAACGTCTTGAAAATTAAAAGAAAACGCAGTAAATTTCCATTATGCTATTGGTGTGTTTGAACAGCTGGCAACAATGTCACGATATGTGAACATAAACAGTAGCATCATGAAAACTAAAAATAAATATCAACGTAAATCAAAGCTAATCTGTTGATTTTCGGACACATTTCATTAGTTTATGCATAGTTAAACCGTATTGAGTAATCCTCGTACAACTCAGACTGGAATCGTTCACCTTATTGCAATGTTTACGGTAGTCGGATGTTAACAAAACAAGTTGTTATTTTGTCTGCCTTGTAGATTGGTAGGTGTTGGTAGTCAAGTTTCTCACGACTACTAATCTTAAGTTGATGATTTTTATGGTACAACCAAAAGAGATTGAGTGCCACCGCAAGTCACCTTAAAGAGCAGGCAATCCAATTTAGAATTTTCAAAAAATATTTGAATCCATTAAAACGAAGTCCAGTAACAATGTTTTGAGTAAATTTGATACCAACCTGAAAAGTTTTGGTATTTGTTTGAACATTGTATCAATCATGCAATTGTTCATTTAGAAAATCAAAGTCGAAGCAGAGATGCTACTTAGTCGATAGACCGAACGTTATTTTCCGTTGAAGAATGAGTATGAAAATCATTCATTGTCGGTAAATTTTCAAAATGAAATTTGACTAAATAAAATTTTGGGAAATACCCTCTGGTGGAAAGTACCAGACTGAGATTCTTTTATCTAAATTACTTGGACTGGTGCAAACTGAGTTCGAGTTACCAAGTTCGATAAGAGAAGAATTATTTCCAATGTTAGAGTTAGAAGCAATCTGAAGTCTCTCTCGGTTTCTTAGAAGCAAGGGGAATACAGATTTCGTTCCTTTTTATTGGCAGCTTACTTTGCACCGTTCAATGGAAAACGATCCATAAAAAATGGAAAACGATGCATAAATAACATCTGAATGTTCCATAAAATGCTACCATAAATCCATAAAATAGTTCGAGAGATTCCATAAAGAATATTTTATGATCCATAAACTTTGAAAATGATCCATAAAAACTATATATTGATCCATCAAATTTCAAATTTGCAATTTATATCCTGATGATGATCCATATTTGCATATGATCCATAATTTTGATAATGTGATCCATAATGCTTGGAAAGAAGGCCAATGAAACTATTATAATTGATTCACATTTTATAAAGTCTATGGATCATTTATCAAAATTTACGGATCATATCACAAAACTATGGATCATTTGAACAAAGTTATGGATCAAATGGCCAGAATTATGGATCATATTACTGAAATTATGGATCATCATCACGATAAAAATGCGCAAATTTGAAGTTTTATGGATCAAAATATAGTTTTTATGGATCATTTGTCACATTTTCATGGGAAAATAGCAAGAATTGTATTGTTTTTCTTGACCATGTTAATGGAACATATTTCCCAATTAATTGCTAAATTTTAGCTTAGTTATGGTTCGAAAAATTATTCTTTTTGGAATCTCAATAACTATTTTATGGATTTATGGTAGCATTTTAAGGAACATACGTTTGCCTTTTTATTAATCATTGCTGAGCGTGAGACGTGACCTTCTACGAGTTTTTTTCCCTGAACGGTGTCGAAATTTAACTTCCGCAAACGGGTCCAACGTAAAACGAAGGCACGGATCCAAGCAAAGATCGTAACGTGATCAGTGGGTATAAATAGCGCTGAGAAGCACTTTTGAAGTTGAAATTAAAATAGCTTTGAGTAGATGAAAACTTCCTTCGGCAAGGGAAATAGAACCCGCACAGCACGAAAGCACAATGCAGCCTGAGAATAGATCAATTCAGCCTTTCAGACTCTGGAAGATTCTCAACATCTTCATGAAGGAATCAATTGCCCTATATGGAAATGAAGTCTCCTCAAGTTTTGAAAATGCCAAATTTAGTATCTTTCCTTAAAATCGATATTTTGATAACTTACATAAAAATTAATTGCTTTCGATGATGTTTAAGAAAACTTAATAAATTTCTTATCAAGTCCATCCAGGTATTAATTTTGCATGTTTCATCGAGAAATACGCGAAACAAAAAGTGGGGATCAGTGTGTCCAGTTTCTCCTATAAATGCTCAAATTACGGTTACTTGCCTCTGACAGCCCTTATCAGTTAGTAATCAGGGTTGACAACATCGTCCATGTGAAGATAACCCATATCGACGACAATAGTTTTCTGACACTATGCGTTCCCTTCCTCAGAGCGAATTACTGAAATGCAGCTGTATGTACAATACACATATTTCCTTGGTCGATAAGACACCCTGTTGAAAAATGTATTTTAGATACCGATTCTGAGGATACCCTTTGGAGAATTAACGTTCTTCAAGCCAAGGTCAAAACACCGATGCGATAAATCAATGAACATATTACGAACAGCTAAGCACAGTTTATACTGTGTTAATAAAAGTTTTATAGCACATAAATCGAAAGTCAGCTTAATGCTGCAAATTTTCGGAGGAATGTCTTTGTATTTATCTCCAGAGTAATTTGCTAAAGAATTTCTGAAAGAAATTCCACGGAATTCCTGAGGATTGTTTAACGATTCAATACGGATTTTTTTCGTCGGATTTCAACATAAATTTGAGTCATACTGTTTCAAAACGGATGAAACCATGAAAAGTAGAAATATATAGGAAAATATTTTTTGAGATCTTCTAGGGCTTCCAAACTTTCCTTGAGTCCAGATGTTGATGGTCTACATAAAACAACAAACCGTTTTACGGGGCCTCAACCTAATTTGAAGTTGGCATGCAATGGTACTTCAGACATATATCTTTTGACCTTCCTTCGAAGTGTCTATATCACTTTGTATGCGTTACGCAGGTGTACGTATTAATCTATCAATAAATCTCTTAAATTATGAAATAAAATGCATGGTATTTGAAACAAATTTATTTAGTATTGAAAATATAATTATAACAAATAGTTATGAAAATATGCTTATTATTTTGAATTCTTCAAAGAAACAATTGATTTTAATTGAGGAACAGATGGAAGCAGTACCAAATAATCTTCTCAGAAAAGCAAAACGTAAAATTTAAAGGAATTTCAAAATTTCTTCGTGGAAGCTAGATAGCAAATGTGAGATGTTTTGAGACACTAATAGACCACTTTTATGCACGTATGTGTGCGTATGTGTGAAAATTTTAAATTTACTACCATATAAATCTCACTCATTTCTAAGGTATTAAACAAGTTTAGTTTTACCATTAGGCATCCATAAGGCAGAATGCATGTTATTTTTGAACGCTATTGAGTATCGTTCCGATCAATGACTGATTTAATTAGTTCTGGATTAATTAATATCAAGGTCTCTGGAAATTACGAGTACAATATATGCTACCAGCGTTACAATAGTTACTAATCATGTTACAATAGCTATTCAATCCGACGAGCGCCTGATAGATATGCAGCAGGACGTACAGCATGTTATCAATTCATTTTGTTTTCACTCAAACCATAGCATCCGCCTTTGAGGCAATTATTTTGAAACTTAACACGGTCAATCGCAGTGGGAATCTGAGAGTTTATCTCGTTTTAAATACTGGAGTCTGGAAATATTCTCAATGAAAAGGAAGGTCCAAATCTCACTGGTGGATTAATCTGGTTTTTATGAAATCGCTTGTCAGAACATCAACGGTACTCCAAACTATTCTTGAGTTCAGATCTTGGAGGTCTATAAGATCAACAGAGTAATTCATAGGCCTCGAGCTTGTGTGTTAATTGAGAAGCCATGGGAATCAATACACCAGCATATAATACAACATATCCAGAATATCTACGGTACTCAAACCATCCAAACGATATGTCCACCATTTCTATAAGTATTGGAAAACTGTGGGGAATCGAGAGATGACAGTTCTCAGTGCCCGTAACCTGACCTGTGCAATATTTTTCCTGGATGGAACAATCAATTTTGAACATTTTTGCTGAAGAAAGCAAGGCTCTATCTCTTGAAACTGATTTATGACCCATATGTATTGAATCGATTAAAGGAATTTATGGAGAAATTTAGAAATGTCAAAATTTGTTATTCTTCTTCCAGAAATCTAGAAGGAATTTGTTGAATGACTGAAATTCCCAAAAATGGAATTTTCCGAACGATTCTAAACAACTCTTTAAAGGACTTTCACAGGAATTTCCGGAAGGGTTACTTAAGGTATTTCCTAAAGCATTTTACGGAAGAGCTTGTGGAGGAAGTTTCGAAGAAATTCGGGAGGAATGAAGCGAAGAGTGAACGAAGAGTGAAGCCGAAAGTATCAAACAAATACAACGGATTTATACAGTGGACTGGCGGTTGAAAGAGAAACATTGCTTGTATAGTTCTTATGCCGAGATTGAATAATATACAGTATCCCCTGCTTATCCGGATCGCTAGTCCGACGACAGTTAGTCCGGATCTCGCTAATTCGGAATTTTCGGATTAAAAAGTATCAACACTCATTTAAACACATTATACCGTCAGTTTTCAAATTTTTGCGGTGGTTTTGTTTTGGTGATTTGTATGGATTTGACAGTGATTAACGAGAGAAACCCATAGTCCGGCCATACATTTGTCGGATCAGCCGCCAATTCAATGTTCGAATGATGAAACATTGCATCATCGCAAATGGCCTACATGGAATGCTGATTTTCAAAAGTAACGAAGAAAATATGCTTAACCTTTCCGTCCCCAACGTCTGTTTTAAGGGCTTTCAAAAATCTAAACTGCTGTAAAACCGCATTTCTGGACTGATTCTTTGCAACAAGTTGCATTCCATCCGGATGGATCCCAATTTTCCATTTATACTAGTTTCGAGGCTATCCACAGAACGGTTCCAGAATGATTCCAGATTCCGTTGGGGTCTGTCCCCGGAATAAGTGGCCATTTTAATTTTAAGTCAAAACAGGTCGCGACACCTCAAACTTCATGATTTCACAAAGCAATGATGGGAATGATATTTTTGTTCCTTGCCCACTCGGACTCAATCTGGCCACATCGATCACAATCTGGGGACCTACGGAATGGCCATTTTCTAAATTGATTCAAAGTAGGCCGTGACACCTCAAACTTCATGATTTTACAAAGCAATGATGGGAATGCTATTTTAGGTTCCTGCACCGGATCCATTCCGCCCACAATCCGGAGGACCAACGGAATGCCATTTCCTAAATTGATTCAAAATAGGTCGTGCGACACCTCAAACTTCATGATTTCACAAAGCAATGATGGAATGATATTTTTGGGTTCCTGGCCTCTCGGATTCAATCCGGCCACATCGGTCACAACTGGGACCCCGAAATGGCCATTTTCTAAATTGATTCAAAATAGGTCGTGCGACACCTCAAACTTCATGATTTTACAAAGCAATGATGGGAATCATATTTTAGGGTTCCTGGCCCATCGGATCCATTCCGCCACAATCCGAGGACCAACGGAATGGCCATTTCTAAATTGATTCAAAATAGGTCGTGTGACACCTCAAACTCGATTTTACAAAGCAATGATGGGAATGATATTTTAGGTTCCTGGTCCACACGGATTCAATCCGCCACATCGGTCACAACTGGGACCTACGAAATGGCCATTTTCTAAATTGATTCAAAATAGGTCGTGCGACACCTCAAACTTCAGATTTCACAAAGCAATTATGGAATGATATTTTTAGTGTTCCTGGCCCACACGGATTCAATCCGCCACATCGGTCACAATCGGGACCCATGAAATGGCCATTTTCTAAATTGATTCAAAATAGGTCGTGTGACACCCAAACTTCATGATTTTGCAAAGCAATGATGGGAATGATATTTTTAGGGTTCCTGGCCCACACGGATTCAATCCGGCCACTTCGGTCACAATCCGGGAGTAGTAGTAGTAAAATTCTTCTTTATTTACACATTTTTGTTCTTCAATTTTTTGACATGTACAGTGATCGGCCGGCTTGGCCTCCAACTTCAATTTTAATTATTATTATTATTATTTTTATGTTTCTACTTAATTTTAAAATATAATGTATCATGACGGCCTACAATCCGGGACCCAGAAATGGCCATTTTCTAAATTGATTCAAAATAGGGTCGGACACCTCAAACTTCATGATTTCACAAAGCAATGATGGGAATGATATTTTAGGGTTCCTGGCCCACACGGATTCAATCCGGCCACATCGGTCACAACTGGGACCCATGAATGGCCATTTTCTAAATTGATTCAAAATAGGTCGTGCGACACCTCAAACTTCATGATTATAGAAAGCAATGATGGAATCATATTTTAGGTTCCTGGCCCACACGGATCCATTCCGGCCACAATCCGGAGGACCAACGGAATGGCATTTCTAAATTGATTCAAAATAGGTCGTGCGACACCTCAAACTTGTGATTTTACAAGCAATTATGGTAATGAGATTTTGGGTTCCTGGCCTCTCGGATTCAATACGCCACATCGGTCAACCACTACGGAATGGCATCTACTAAATTGATTCAAAATAGGTCGTGTGACACCTCAAATTTCATAATTTCACAAAGCAATGATGGGAATGATATTTTATGGGGTCCTGGCCCACCCAAATTCAATCTGGCCACATCTGTCACAATCGGGACCCAGAAATGGCCATTTTCTAAATTGATTCAAAATAGGTGGTGCGACACCTCAAGCTTCATGATTATAGAAAGCAATGATGGGAATCATATTTTAGGGTTCCTGGCCCACACGGATCCATTCCGGCACAATCCGGAGGACCTACGGAACGGCCATTTTCTAAATTGATTCAAAATAGGTCGTGCGACACCTCAAACTTCATGATTTTGCAAAGTATTGATGGGAATGATATTTTTAGGTTCCGGCCCACTCGATTCAACCCGGCCTCATCGGTCACAACTAGGGACCCAGGAATTCCACCGAAATTTATACAAAAATTTCACTAAATGGAATCAACAATGGAATTTTCGGAGGAATTCCTAGATTAATTCCCAAAAATCCTGCAAGATTTCTACTGGGAGATCCTCCAAGAGTTTTTCGAAAATTCCTCCTGGAGTTCCTCCGAATTCCAAGGCAGTTTCTCAAGGAGTTCCTAAGGTTTTCTCCAAGAATTATTCCGGCAGTTCTATCGACAGATCCAACGGGGTTCCTCTGAAAATTCTTCCGGAGTTTCTAAGAATTTCTCCAATTCATTCAAGCTTTCTGAATTCATTTAGGCTTGCAGGAATTTATGAAATTCTCCAGAAGCTCCACCGAGAATTTCTCTGAAGTCCTCAAGGAATTTTCCGGGAGGTCCTCTGTTGGTGATGATGATCGCTACATACCCATAGAAAGGTTTCAGCTAGACGAGATTTGTCTATAAGATGTATTATCCAAGAATTTTCTGAGAATTCTTCTTCTGAGTTTCACTCAGTTCCTTCGGGGTTGATTTGAAATTCTCCTGGAGTTTTTTCAGAAATTCCTCCGGAAGTTATTTCAAGAATTCTCCGAGAGTTCCGAGAATTCCACAGGCAATTCATCCGGTGTTTATCCGGCATTCCTTCGGAAGTTCCACCAGTAGCTCTTCCAGGAAATCATGGGTTTTTCAGGAAATCATTTAGCTCTCTTCAGAAATTTAGCTGAAATTCCTCTCAAAGTTCTAATAATTTCTCTGAGAGTTACTCTAGGAATCTTCTAGGAGTTCCTTCTGAAATTCCTCCGGAGTGCTTACGGAGCTCTTCCGGCAGTTCCAGAATTCCTCCGGAGATCCACCGACAGTTTCTATGAGCATTCTCGAGTATTCTTCAAGAAGGAACTCCTGGAGTAATTTGCGAAGGAGCTCCTGGAGGAATTTTGGAGGAATTCCCAGAGGAATTTTCGGAGGAACTTCCGTGCAACTTTGTAGGATTTTCTTGAAGAACTACAGGAGGAATTTCTAGAGTAACTCGTACTCTTGGATGAACTCCCAAATGATTTTCCGTAAGAATTTCAGGAGGAACCCCTGGAAGAATTCTCAAAGGATCTCCTGGAGGAACTCCCAGAGAAATTCTCCGAGGAACTTCTGGAGGATTTTGTGGATAAATTCCAAAAAGCCTGAATAAATTCCCGAGGATCTACTGCTGAACTTCCGGAGGAATTTCAGAGGAACAGTCGTTGAATACCCGAGTTGAATTTCTAGAGGAACTTCCGAAACTCCATTTCCGTGAAATTCCTGCCATATATCCTCCAAGAATTCATGTGACTTAGAGGATTCTCAGAACTCCCACAAATACTTCCGGAAGAATTCCCTCCAACTAATTCTTGTAGAAGTTCATGAAGGATTTTCTGGATAAAATCTCGAAGGAATTTCCGAAAATAACAGGAAGAATTGCAGAAATTTCCAGATGAAATGCGGAAGAAATTACCGGATGAATTCGGAGGTTATTCTGAAGAAATTCCTGGAAGAATTCTTGGAAGATATCTTGAGGAACTCTCAAATTAATATCCGAATGAAATTCTGGAGTAAATTTCTAGTGAGGTCCGAAAGCATTCTAAGACAATTCCGTGGAATTGAGGAGAAATTCCTGAAGGAATTCCTGAGAAGTAACTGAAGCAATTCCGAAAATATCTAGAAGAATTTCCGAGGAAATACATGGACGAATTCTGAGAAATTTCGAAAGAAATTTTAGATGAATTCTGAAGGATATTCTGAAGTAATAGCGGAAAGAATTCAGAAAAAAACTCTAGAGGATTTCGCTATTAAATTTATGGAGGTATTCGAAGAACTCCTGAAGGTTATCCTGGAGGAATTAAAGATGAGTTCCTGGAGGAATGCCAAGTTCCTAGAAGAATTTTTGAAGGAATTTCATATAGATTTCAAGTGAAATTATGGAGCGAATCGAGGATTTCGTCATAAATTTCTGAAGAAACTTAGCGGAATTTTGTAAGGAAATTCCGTTTGTATTCTTGGAACTCTCGAATGTATTCCTGAAGGAATTGCGGAGATTTTCTGGAAGAATAGCCAAGGAAATAGAAGGAAAATTGAGAAGAAACAAAATCTTCAGAATTTCCTCATGAATTTCTAGTTTCTAGATAAGAGAAATTACAATTACATGAGAGGACTTTGTGGATAACTTTCCGTAGGATTTTAGAAGTTCAGGGGGCTTCTAAGGATTTCAGGAGAATTCGTGAGCCTGATATTTTTCGAGTTGTTTTGCGCAACCCTCTCTAGCTACGCCCTTGTATCATTCCTATCATTGCTTTGTAAAATCATTTAGTTTGAGGTGCACACGACCTACTTTGAATCAATTTAGAAAATGGCCATTCGTAGGTCCCCGGATTATGACCATGTAGCCGGATTGAATCCGAGAGGCCAAGAATCCTAAAATATCATTCCCATCATTGCTTTGTGAAATCATGAAGTTTGAGGTGTCACACGACCTAGTTTTAATCGATTTAGAAAATGGTCATTCCGTTGGTCCTCCGGATTGTGGCCGTATGGATCCGAGTGACTAGGAACCCTAGAAATATCATTCCCATCATTGCGTGAAATCATGAAGTTTGAGGTGTCGCACGACCTATTTTGAATCAATTTAAAAATGGCATTCCGTAGGTCCCCGATTGTGACGATGTGGCCGGATAGAACTGAGAGGGCCAGGAACCCTAAAATCTCATTACCATAATTGCTTTAAAATCATGAAGTTTGAGGTGTCGCACGCCCTATTTTGAATCAATTTAGAAATGGCCATTCCGTAGGTCCCGGATTGTGGCCGGAATGGATCCGAGGGCCAGGAACCCTAAAAATATGATTCTTATCATTGCTTTGTAAAATCAAGTAGTTTAAGGTGTCGCAGACCTTTTTTAATCAATTTAGAAATGGCATTTCGTAGGTCCCCGGATTGACCGATTGACCGGATTGAATCCGAGAGGGCAGGAACCCAAAATATCATTACCATCATTGTGAAATCATGAAGTTTAAGGTGTCGCCCTATTTTGAATCAATTTAGGAAATGGCCATTCCGTTGGTCCTCCGGATTGTGGCGAATGGATCCGAGTGGGCCAGGAACCCCAAAATATCATTCCCATCATTGTTTGTAAAATCATGAAGTTTGAGGGTCGCACGGCCTACTTTGAATCAATTTAGAAATGGCCATTCCGTAGGTCCCCGATTGTGATCGATGTTGCCAGATTGAGTCCGATGGGCCAGGAACCCCAAAAATATCATTCCCATCATTGCTTTGTGAAATCATGAAGTTTGAGGTGTCGCACGACCTGTTTTGACTTAAAATTGTAGATGGCCACTTATTCCGGGGACAACTGACCCCAACGGAATCTGGAATCATTCTGGAACCGTTCCGGATAGCCTCGAAACTAGTATAAATGAAAACTGGGATCCATCCGGATGGAATGCAACTTGTTAAAAAGAATCGTCAAGAAATGCGGTTTTTCAGCAGTTTAGATTTTCAAAGCCCTTAAAACAGACGTTGGGGACGGAAAGGTTAACCTTCTGTTCGTGTCAAAAATCGTTGTTCGTGCTCTGGGGTCAAATTGACATTGTATATCTTTTTATTGTTTGGCGATTTGGAATTTTGAAAGTTTCGAACATAATTTAATCATCTTTCAGGTCGTAACCAAAGATCGTCTATTGGTGGGCGGTTGTATCGGGAGGGGTTTTAGTGAAGGTAAAACATGATTTTCATATATTTCATTTATATCTCGAAAATCTCATCATTTGAACTGCACCTTTTCAAAAGGTTAAGAAAGGCGTGATTTGGCATGACGCATTGATAAGTTAGAACTTGCCGTAGGTGGTATATTTGAATTGATTTTAGATCTTCAAGGTATTCCAATATATGTATAGAATTCTCCTCAGTGTAAATATTTTATCGCACAAATTTAAATTTTTAAATGACGTCTTGATCAAAGTTCGTCTAGTGGGAATGGACGTCTTGCATTGTGCTAA
Organism: Armigeres subalbatus; assembly: GCF_024139115.2. Lineage (NCBI taxonomy): Eukaryota > Metazoa > Arthropoda > Insecta > Diptera > Culicidae > Armigeres > Armigeres subalbatus. The sequence goes on along the minus strand of NC_085141.1, from coordinate 239,174,277 downwards.
AATTGGAATTTTACAAATAGGCGGCAAATTGGTTGATCTTTAGTTACGCATGTAGACCCAAAGGCCTGAATTCCAGGGTTTTCTTGGATGACCTAAAACATATTCTGTGAACGCATTCTATTATTTGCAGCATCGCTGGTTTGAACCAAAGAAAACTTTTGATGAACTCTACCACAACATTCATGTTTGCCTAAAATGCTATAAACCAAAATACATCAGATCTCATATGGAACAACATACTCAAATATAACAGCTCAGTAGCGCCGCATCTTGAAGAAGTGTCATTATTAGCACCGCTTTGTAGTAGCTTTGTACAACTTGGGTGTAGGTATGAGGGATCTCGTAAATCAATATTTCAAACATGCAAGAATATTGCAAGTACACTAGAGCCGCCTATTTGTAAATTTCCTAACTATTTATTCCGTCACATGACAGCTCATTCACACCAGACGCACTTTGTTAAAGACGTCATCTTTACAAATTTCAAATTTGTGTGATAAGAATATTTACAATGAGGGAAATTCCATATACGAATTACTTGATTAGTCTAAAATAATGAATTCAAATATACCAGCACCTAACGACCAAGCTCTAAACTAATCATACCTCATGTCAAAACACGCCTTCCTGCATGACTTTTTAAAAGGTGCAGTTCAAAAGTGATAGGATTTACAAAATGAGTAAAATAAGCTGAAAATCACTGTTTTTGTACCCTTTTCAAAAACACCTCCCCGCGATGTACCGCACCTATAGTCAATCTGAAACCCGAAAGATGATTAAATTGTCTTTCGAAACAGTCCAAAATCCAAAATTGGCCAAACAATAAAAAGTTATAGCGATTTCAATTTTAATTTGACCCAGAGCATAGACAACGCAAGTTTTTTTAAACCCTGATTAATCCACCTAGCGGTGATGATGCCTTTTCGCTCGTTCAAATGGTGACAAACATATTAGAAAAGTCTAATATAACACTAAATAGATTATTTTCAAATTTGTTTATGGCAGCCCTTACTTTGTACCGTTAAATGCACAAAACGATCCATAAATAACATCAGAATGTTCCATAAAACGCCCAAATCCAAAAAATAGCTCAGGCTTATCCATAAAGAATAATTTTAAGATCCATAACTAACGTAACTAGCTAAAAAAATATATCAAATAATTGTAAAATAAGTAACCTTTAAACATGATCAAGAAAAACAATATCATTCCTGCTATTTTCCCATGAACGATGACAAATGATCCATAAATGTTTGAAAATTATTCATAGAAAACTACATTTAATAAAAAATACAATTTTGCGCAATTTTATCGTGATTATGATCCATAACTTCGATATGATCCATAATTTTGGTCAATTGACAAACTTTTTCTGTTTTAAGTCAGAATCCAGCTTAGGCTTCTGGCACCTTCTGAAATAGTATGATTCTTCATCATATAGATAAGAATTCATTTTTGCTGATGAGCAGTTCCGTTTTGTCAATGCCATTTAAACACTTTTCAATTAAGATTTACGATTTTGATCCGACTTAATACAGTCTTAGAAGAATTACTAGGGTTGCTTTTCTTCATATAGAGAGCATTTCGGCATTTCTCAGCTTCTCCCATCCGAGTGCTATTTGAAATCTTCAAACAGATATGTTGTCGCTATGAATGGGTTTCAATTAATTGGTCTCTGTGAAGTCAAGATTTAGGATTCATGTATAGCATGAAATTAACTATCAAAACACAGAAGGTATGCAAACGAAAAGGTAGATTATAGTTAGTTAAATTATGGAACATCAAAACCATTTAGTAAAATAAATTGTTTTATTTTCAACTAATTGTTAGCCCAGCCATGTTTTAATATACTGTGCCAATATGAATTATTTTGCACGTAACGCGGAAGAATGCATTACAGTGAATTCAAATCAAATGTTGAAATTGATTCTGAAGTTGCTTCCATGCACACCAAACATTATGAATATTAGGTGACATATCTGACATCTGACATTATGACACAAAAGCACATGACGTAAACTCAATCGTATATGTTTTTCAACGTCAGATGATTTAAAATGCCACGGAACCCAAACACAGCACAGGTGCTTGCCGCACGAATGTAAGCAAACGATGATCAGTGCAAATAGTGTATAACCTGTATACTTTCGATCATCACATATCCAAGAGCGGAGAGAGCCAAGGGTAACGCTTTAGGCTGTCACTAGCGGGTCTATGTTCGATGCTCATCCTGACTCTCTTTTGTTTAATGTTAAATTTAAACATTTTTAGTTAATACCAATAAATTTTCATTTTTTTTCCATAGCTCAATACCAAATTTTTAAAACGATTCATCTGCATTTTTAAACGAAGATTAAAACATAGATTTGTCAAGTCTGAGAGACGAGACACCCCATGCAATCCAACACCACCAACAGCTAGCCGAAGTTTAATCGAAATAATGAAACTTTCATGTTACCAATCTAAGAGAAAATTAAATTTCGAACGAAAATCAAACTATTTTCGGCTAAAATGTGTTTTAACGTTTTAATTATCATTTTAAAATTGACGCCCTATATCCCTTGCCGGGTGAAATAAAAAGCATCATCCGGCCCATTTTGTTTACTTATACGACTAATAATAACTAATAAAAAATAATGTATTAAAGTATAAGTTATTACAAGCTAGTGTTTCATCTCTGTTATTAATTAAATTAATACAATAAACTGTAGGACAGAGCTGTCGAAAAATATCGCACCAGAAGTCCACCATAAAACACGTTTTGAAATTTACCCTCTGGAATGAGTCATCGAGAAACTAAATGATCGAATTTAGATTACTACATGATCTCAAAACATGTTTGGATTGTAGAAAGTTTGAACATTTCATTGACTTGCAAGAATGAAAATTTTCCGAATCCTTCCGAAACTCAGATTCTCCCACATAATCCCAGTGCTATTTGAAATCTTCAAACAGATATGTTGTCACTATATGAATGTTACTAATTGGTTCAGCGAAGTCCAAGATTTTGGACTCATGTATAGCATGAATTAATTAACTTTCAAAACCACAGAAGGTACGCTTGATACCTCGCTACCCATACCAAAAGGTAGGAATAATATAAATTAATATTTATAGAAAATCAAAACCATTTACTAAAATAATTTGTTTTATTTACAACCAATTGTTAGACCATCCATGTTTTACATATACTGTGCCAATATGGATTGGATTGGTGGATTCAAATTAAATATTGAAATTGATGTTGCTTCCTGCACACCAAAACATTATGAATATTAGGTGACTTATCTGAATGAATTGACACAAAAGCACATGACGTAAACTCAATCGTATATGTTTTTCAACGTCAGATGATTTAAATATGCCACGGAACCAAACACAGCAGCCGGTGTTCCGCACGAATGCACAAGCAGCAGATGATCAGTGCAAATTGCATATAACCTGTTATACTTCGATCACCAATCTTTCAAGAAGTAAAGATAGCTGAGGGTAACGTTCTAGGCTCTCACCAGAGAGTCCTGTGATCAACGCTCGTTCTCTTATTCTTTTTTTTTCAAAACATATTTTCTAGTATATACCAATGAACTTTAAACAATTTTATTTCTATAACTCAATACCAAATTTTTAAAAGAATTCTCTGCGTTTGTAAACAAAGATTAGAACATCGATTCGTCAAATCTAAGAGGCGAGAGCACACGCAATCCAACACCACCAACAGATAGCCGAAGTTCACACCTTTATATCAGGCTACATATCTCACATGTTGTTTAATCGAAATAATTAGACTTTCGTGCAATCTAAAAGTGGTGAGGAGTTGGCTCTGTTTCGACGGCGGACGATCGATTTGCCGAAATTTTGTGTTTTGATTGCGCGGCCGGTACAAAGTTAACCAGTTCAGTGCGTTGGCTCTTGTTTCGGAGGAGAACAATCGCGCGATTTGCCGAAATTTTGTGTTTTGCATTGCGCCGGTAATAAAGTTAATTAGTGCAGTGCGTGTTGGTTTTGTCGAGCGGAACGATCGCGCGGTTTGCCGAAATTTTGTTTTGCATTGCGCGGCCGGTAATAAAGTTAATTAGTGCAGTGCGAGTTGGCTCTGTTTCGGACGGCGGAACGATCGCGCGATTGAAATTTTGAGTTTTGCATTGCGCGGCCGGTAATAAAGTTAATTAGTGCAGTGCGAGTTGGCTCTTGTTTCGACGGCGGAAAGATCGCGCGGTTTGCCGAAATTTTGTGTTTTGCATTCGCGGCGGTAAAGTTAATTGCAGTTAGTTGGCTCTTGTTTCGGAGGCAGAACGATCACGCGATTTGCCGAAATTTTGTGTTTGCATTGCGCGGTCGGTAATAAAGTTAATTAGTGCAGTGCGAGTTGGCTCTGTTTCGGACGGCGGAACGACTTATCACGAAATTTTGTGTTTTGTTTTGTTTTCCTTCAGGACGGTTCGTAAGTAAATTGATGAATATATTTTATTATTTTACAGCATATACTGTTACTGACAAACGCTCTATATTGTCGAATAGAGCTCCTATTATTCACCTTTCCACTAACACAAATTTTCCTTCCTGAGACATCTATGAAGGTAGTATGGGTTCCTGCATCTTTACTAGTGGATGTTGAACTAATATCTCTTCCTTCCTTCCGTGATTGTAAGGACGTGCGTAGGTATACAACTGTACTGTATAGGAAAAGGTACTAATCCTGACCAATTTGCGACAATATACAGTAGATTGCTCAATTGAGCATTGTATAGCCACCCACGATTTGTACAATCATAGACTATGCTATGCTATGCTTTCGTGTTGCCAATCTAAAAGTAAATTAAATTTCGAACCTGAAAATACAACTATTTTCGGTTAAAATGTGTTTTAACGTTTTAACAACCATTTTAAAATTGACGTCCATATCCTTGTCGGGTGAAATAAAAGGCATCATCCGGCCCCATTTTGTTTACTCGCTTGTCAGGCCATGGGTGTGTTTGATGCTTCCTTCTGATATTCATCCGACGGCAAGCGAATGAAGGAATGCCGTTCGCTCCCGCCGAAATGTGCTTGCATAGCGTCCTCACGCACATCAGCTGCGCTCCATACGCTGATTGAACGCCGTGATCGAACTCGTATGTAGGGTATGCGAGCTATAGCAAAATAATAGAAAAATGGCCTGATTACGTTAGTAAAAGAAACGTTATTAATTATTGAACACATTTCTTTTCGTTAAAGGTACACCAAATAAACACTTATAAGGCGATCATGCTCAGTGGAGACATGGGGTCTTATAATATTGTTCATCATTGACATTAACGTTTGCTTTACTTGAAGCGACACGTTGTAATGTGCCATTATGAATATTAATTGAAAACAATAATTTCTCCAACAAATTGGCTTTCCTATAATTCCGCCGCAAGCGTAACTGTTCCATATTTTCTTCCATGCAAAATCAATATTGGACGATTATGCTTGCGAAGGCAGTATAGTGAGCCATTTTACCTCCAAGAAATTTAGATTAATTATTAAGACGAAATGAATCCATCATTTCTAGCAAATTCAAAGTTTGTCTATTTGTTAATGCATTAAAACTATCAATTTCGAATTATCAAATATATTTTCTTTCATTGATTCAATAATACTTCCAATATTGGCACTGCCTAGCAGAGTGAACTCTGTTTTGAAAAGAAATGCACACATACTAATTTGATAAATACTGTACGACTTCGGTTTACCCATACCATGTGTGTTCCGATAGTTTTGTGGTATGGCAAGCGCCTTCCACCCCAGAGGTCAGAAGTTCGAATCTAGGTGTATCTAGTTGAGAACATTTTTATTTTTTTATTCGCAAAAACAGTTTTTGGCCATAACTCCAGATTGGCATGAGCATTGATCTAATCTTCAATAGCAAACAATGGGACTGAATTCGTCGTCTGCAACTTGTTGCGAGCAAATCGGACAATGGAAGTTCAAAAAGTGTGTCTACAAAATTTGCACATACATACACACACATATACATACACACATACAGACATCACCTCAGTTCGTCGAGCTGAGCGATCGGAGAGTAAAATCGCTCCGGGCCTCCTATCAAAATTTTGTTTTGAAGAATATTATAGCCTTTACTGTCACTTAGTGTACGAGAAAGGCAAAAGTACACTGTAGCGCATATTTTCAAGATTTTTCAAGCGAATTTGCACCTAGGAGACAGATCTCGGCGTTTACCAAACAACCAAAAATTAGAGAATCGGTTGAAAACAAAAAATGGCAACCACTCAAAGTGGCCTGGGTCATATTGACTCAGAGCAAGACAAAAGGTTAAGCATGGTAATTGATGATGATGTTGCAAAAAGTATGGAAGTTTCAGTTTTGCACATAAGGTTCATTGTTGTCTGTACCTTATTCAGACACTAATGAGAATTATATTCAATAAATCCATATTATAATGAAGAGCTCTGGATGCGAAAGACCCTGTATGTAAGCAAAGTTTAATAAATTGTGATTAATTTAAAAATAATACCAATGAGAAGCCATTATTTTATTGCTATTCAGACATTTCAAAATTTTATCCAAGTATTTCTACGGGATATTCGTAGTACTGCCTTTAAGCACCCGGTCCGTTTATTAATAATCTCAAAATTTGCTTAACGGAAATAATTCACTGTGTACGTGCAATCTATTTTTGATGAAAGATGAAAATAATTACACCTCTCGTAATGCAGCAATCATTGTTATCCTTCCTATAGACAATTTGTGTTTAGGCGATTGCCCGGATTATGTTACGGCAGAATCGATTCTGTTGCGGCGAAAGAGCAGGTTTAGATACTTTCTTTTCGGCAAATTAATCCTCGACGAGTGTTTGATTAACACTTCAAATATTGGGGAACCGTGCGAAAATGGGCCAAGAGCGCTACTTAAAGCTGGAGTGGGTCTATCGTCCTGAAGCTCGAAGAAAGCACAAAAATACAGAAGCATTACTTTCCAGAAGGATACAGAACAGACGCTTATAATGGTTGAAGAATGATTAAATTGAAACTTCGGTGATGACGTAGCCTTATGGATATTATTTTCTTAGAGAAACGATCGGAGAGACAGGAAATCGATTACTAAGATGTTTCGCTGATTTGTTTCCGTGAATCTTGAATAAATTGCTCGAAAGAGATTGGTTTATGTGATTCCTGGTTGATAAAAAAATAATATGACTAGCATATTTTGAATGACACTGAGCAAAATGGACATGTGACCGAGATTCTGTTTTTCAACTTAGTAGTTTATTAGCATTTCTCAGTTATTAAATTAAAGCTTTTCTATGCCCGTCAATGCATGAATATGTCTGTGTGAAGTACAATGGAATATGGATACACTAAGTCCATGGTGTCGAGAAAGTTTCCAAACCGAAAACATCCTAAACCGGACTGAGAATCGAATTTGCCATCTTCGGATTAGCAATCCACGACTTTGCTCGTTAGGCTATTGAAGATTCTGCGGAAGATTCATATAGAAAACTAATTCGGCATAGCATTTCGATTGTGTAAGGGACCAGTTCATAAACTTCCTTTGTAAAGAAAAGCATCTGTAAACATTCTTCTCACAACAAATGTATCGGTTTGTTGTAAACTGAACAAGGAGACAATCACAATGATTCAGTCATTGTAATTAAATTACACAATAGAACAATCGCGAAAAAAATTTAGCGGCAAACTGCCACGTTTGGCGAGAAGCAGTATGCACTATGATGCATATTGGAACCAGTGTTTTGGGTCGCATGAGCTAACTAATTATGTAGTAGAGAATAAAAAGTTAGTCTTCATTTAGGCATACATTGCTGCAAAATATAGGGGAACGGCTCGGCACTTCATCTCATAGTCCCATTTCCATCAAAAACAAAGCAATGAAAAGGAATTTGATTTGTTTTTATTGCCGATTTCACCAATTTGAAGAGTATGTAGATTGTGATTTCTTCTTTTTCTCACACTCACTCTCATTTTGGGTTGATCGATTTTGTTACTGAAATTTACCCAAATATAACCATTACCTGTTAGTATGTAAGCGTGTACACTAAATCGATTCCCGCCATAGATTTGACGTCTATTTGTTTTCAGATTGAGGACTCACACAAATATTATACACGGAAAATCAAACCTTTTGAGTGTATTGAGTGTGAGAAAGATGACTGTGAGAAAAAATCTCAAGACTTATAAAAGTGCAAAAGGCAATATTTTTGTATTTTTTTCAGCAGTGAGATTGTTTTAGCAAAAGAAGACGAGATTGGCGCGTGTTGCTTTGTTTTGTGATGCGATGAATACACGTTCAGTGAGATGGAGAACGGACAGTTCCCTAATTCATTTTTTGTTTTATGAAGTTTACATTCTTTCAAGAAAAAGCACGATGAGAAAAACTTCTACTCTGCAATGGATTTAAGCAACAGCCGCCGACAATACGAAGACCACCCAAACAAGAAATTATTCTTAACTCAGTCTTCGCCTGATCAAAGTGAGACCTTTTTGTCACTGCATTTTATTATTTTCCGTTTTGATAACCGGAAAAACTGAATTAAGACGTTGTTAAGAAACCCGTAATGCACGTTTCATATCAATTGTCGCACACCATCTGCAGTCATTGGATTGTTAATGAGCTGCGGAATTTCATTTTACTCAATGCATTCAGTAGTGTCCTTTCATTTTTTATCAGAATAGAAAATAGAAAGGGCTTATCTACAGAAGTAGCTCTCGAAGAAACTGACCATTGTCTTTTGCAGTTGAAACTGTATCTTTTTAATTTCCCATGAAATTATTTCAAATTGAGCCAGGAAACTCCTCGATTTTTTTTTTTGGTAATCTTCATTAAATTCTTCAACAATTAAAAAGTCTCTGATCCCATGCAAAAAAAATATTAACGATCATCGCTGGCTTAGCGGAGTTTGGGGTGTGCCATAGGGGCAAGTGAGCCACCGGCATTTATTCAATAAAATATATTAAAAAGACCCAGCGGTAACAGCTAGATTCGATCGTATTACCAGATATAGTGTACGGAATTTTGTATAGAATTGTCAATTCCACTTTTATGATCAATTTAATGAGCATCAAAATTGGTGCAATTTTATAATATTCCAGCCAATTCAAATAAGTTGTCAGATTACATACAACAAATTATCGAGAAAGTGTATATTGCAGTGAAATTGAATGAAAGAGTATTAGTTTCTAGCGATGACTCAGTCAAAACAAAAAAATTTCCGAAAAAGATTTATGAAATTGTTAATGCTTGGGCAGTAGCCACCACTAGTAGGGGTAAGAGTACCACCTACTATGTTCTAAGCATATGGGTAATTCTGTTTCAGGTGGATTGAACGAAATTCCGCGAATTTCGCGGAATTTTAGCATGCGAAATTGCATTTCTTGATTTCGTTTCGTTTCGTAAAATTAGAAAAATTTCGCTAGAAAAAACTAATCTAACGAAATTTAACGAATCTAGAATTTCGAAACAAATTTAAACTTAAACCATTCTTCATATTATCAAAATTTGAACAATATCGTTAAGTTGTTTTCAATACAATTTTATATAATTTTCCTTCTCGTATTACTACATGGTAAAGGCTATATGATCGTTCAAAACAAACTTTTATAGAAGGCCCGAGACCTTAGTTATAATACCGATCGACTCAGCTCGACGAATTGAGATGTCTGTGTGTGTGTGTGTGTGTGTGTGTGTGTGTGTGTGTGTGTGTGTGTGTGTGTGTGTGTGTGTGTGTGTGTGTGTGTGTGTGTGTGTGTGTGTCTGTGCACCCCACCCAAAAAATGTCACTCATTTTCAGGTATTATTCTTAACTGATTTACTCTGCAAAAGTTGATTCGACGAGGATACTACCATTTTTATTGAAAATTGTCAATCAGACTATGGGCTCGGAAGTTATGGCAAATACCACTTTTTTATAAAAAGTAAAAAATATGTCACTCATTTTTCAAGCACTTATCCTTAACCCATTTACTCGCAACATATTGCACTCAACGCAGGATACTCTACCATTGTTTCGTATAGAAAATTGGACAGATCGGCCTATGTGGATAGGAGATCAAAATACCACTTTTTTATAGAAAAATGAGTAAAAAATGTTCAATTTTTCAGGTACTTATCTCAACTGATTTACTCAAAAGTTGCATTCGACGGTGGATAGTCTACCATTGTTTCCTATTGAAAATTGGTCTGATCGACTATGGATCGGAAGTTATGGCCAAAATACACACTTTTTTTATTAAAAAATGAGTAAAAATGTCACTCTTCCAGGCACTTATCCTAACTGATTTACTCGCAAATATGTTGCACCTGACGCAGAATACACTCCCATTTCTCTATTGAAAATTGGCCAGATCGGACTATGGGCTCAAAAGTAATACCAAAATACTATTTTTATAATGCACGAGAAAGGCACCATCACCGCTAGGTGGATTAATCAGGGTTTTTCTAATAACGCTAACTACATAACCCTATTCTAGTCAGACAAATCTATGCAGTTTTCTTCATAAAACGTCTTCAGTGTTTCCAAATTTCAAATTTATATTTGTGATATTTTTTACTTATTTGTACAATATGATGCGGAATCTATTCGTTGCTGCTGGTCATGGACGGCAGCTGGTCCAGGAGAACGCGAAGTGAAAAAAATTTACCTCGTAGCAGAAATTTGTTTGTACAGTGTACAATCGATCTTGTAGATGCTGATCACGCCAGTTAGTGGAGAACGCGAAGTGATAAAACCAATGTCTGCATCGAAGAGGACAGAATTATTTAGTGCGGAATGGATCTATCGAAATTGTAGATCTTGTTAAACCTGGGAGCTGTGGACCGATCGAATCCAATTTTCAAGATATTTTGCTTGAAACTCGCAAATTTCCTCTCGGTGTTCAATGTGCACGTACGATTTTCTTACATTGAATTATCATGTATTTATCTTTAAGAATTAATTATAAAGATTTCGTCAACTTACTGCATCGATGAATTAACGTGTCGAATATTTAATTAATTCTCCACGTATTTTGAATCCGTTCATATATTTAAAATGACGCCAGAAATTGAAATTGTTCAAAAGCTATATTTAGTATGAGTTGATTTATACGTGTACTCGGTTGCGCTCAAAATGCACAAAACCTCTCTCGATGCGATGGATACTTTTGACAGCTTACCTTGGAGATTTTTTGGCACTCGTTTTGACGCTATCCGCAGCTCCCAGTATTAAACGAAGCACATTGAATTGTGTTGGATTGATTTCAAACACAGTTTTCGTCTCTTGTTTTCAAAATAACTTCGTTTACAATAATGGGTCGTACACTATTACGTAAGCAATTTGTCTGGGTTTTCGACACCCCTCCCCATGTAAGATTTTTTCATACGAATGAATTTTTATTTATATGGAGCGTAAAATATTGACCGACCCCTCCCCCATAAGTGCTTACGTAATAGGTGTACAGCCCCTAAATACTTAGTCGCTTATCAATGAATTCTCGGTACTTTTTCAAACGGCGTATTCGAATTTAAACAAACCGTTTTCAACAGCATATAACATCAAATTCATCTAAAATGTATATCTTCAAAGCTGCAAGAAATGTGTCATTAAAATGTAAAACAATATTTTAAAACGGTGTAACATCATTGTTGAAAATATTGCACATACACCGCTTAGCAGAAAATGTATTTAAAAATTTTTTCGAACAACTAAATAGTTTAAAACGTGTGTCTGCTTGTATTTTCATCACTGATTTCAAAATTATGCTTGTTGATTGATATTCTGATTTTGTTAAGAAAACATTTTACGTTGTTTTTCTGCAGCAAATGTTGTTACGTCGTGTTGTAAGTGTTGACATTTTTTTGTCGCATGCGTGAAACGTTTCAACTTGACGCAACATTTCGACGTATCAACAATGCAGCGTACGGAGAAGCGTAATATTCGATGAAAGTAGATGACCTCGGTCATGCTGACTTACCAAACGACGTGGATTTATCTGTTGCAAAACTTGTAACATATTTTTATCAAAATAACTGAAATGTTCACACGCAGTTGATTTCAGAGTCAGTGACGATGAATCTTTTCATAATGTACCGTTGAGGCGAATTCAATTGCAATAAAATGTTTAGTTTCTAATAGGAATAAAATAAAATCTGAAAACTCAAGCCCATTTTCTCAGTTTGATCAAAATGTTACATACGCCGATTTGAAAAAGTACCGAGAATTATCTTCTACTAGCCAACGATTCTTTTCCCAGTAGGCGCTACGGAGATGCAAAGCATTCCTCGGTCTTTATAACAGCGGTTCTCAACATGGGGTACATGTATTGGGGTACTTTCTGGGCCCAGGGGTACCTCGGACGAAATGTTTAATGGCGGATGAATCACAGTTTTAATCCAACTTATTGATAAAGTTTGTATTTTTTTATTTCTGAACTTTGTCTTAGACATTGAGTAAAGGATGTATTTTGGATCACCCTTTGGGGCTCTTATTTCTGGACCACCAAGAGGAATTTGCTCTCAGTGGTTCAAAATATAAGGCGTCGAATTGGTGGTCCAAAAATCTTTACTCCTATGCATGGCGATCAGTGAATCATGGCATTCTGAATATTATCCTCCCAACCAGTACAATGGATGAAGAGATGTGGGATCAAAAGGCAAAACCTCGACTGAACAAATTTAAAAATCTTCTATGCACCATTCACATTAACAAGTGAAGATAACACGCTACATGAAACATCAGAAGAGGTAAATATTTCGTCGACCGTCATATCCAGAAACTTCGCCGAAACAGAATTCGACTGAAGTTCTAATTTATTGTCAGAATTTCAATCGAATGAAAAGCCCAGCCAAATGAAGGATATATTAAAATTTATTAAGCTCATCCTTTTCGATTATTCTGGCAACTGAAACAAGCTGGGATGAAAGCGTTAGGAGTGAAGAAATTTTGGAAGTAACTTAATGTATTTAGAGATGACAGGAGTTTCTAACGTCTCAGAAAAGTCCGGTGGTGGTGTTCTAATAGCTATTTCAGCAAACTTTAATTCAGAAATCATCACAACAAAATTCAATGAATTTGAGCATGTCTGAAAACCCATATAGCTGGAGAAATGCATATATTCGCATCGGTATATTTCCCACCTAATCATGCTTGTAAGCACAACTATGAATCTTTTTTAGTGCGCTGAACAAATACTATCAGAATATTCACCGAGGTTAAAGTTCACATCTATGGGGACTTTAACCAACGCAATGCTGACTTTATTCTAGACTCAGAAAAACGAATGTATCCTACGCTCAGTCGTTAGGATAACGAAACTTTGAATTAATTTCTTGACAAGTCTGAAGTTTAGATTGAACCAAATTAATCATATAAAAAACAATCAAAATGCTATTTGGACCTCTTGCTGACAAATATCTATGAAGATTTCTGTAACAGAATCTATCAATCCATTGTGGAAAATGAAGGCTTCCACACTGCAATCGAATACTCGTTATTCATTCATGAGCAACAAAGACCAACGATTGTGAGTATGAGGATGTCTTTGAATATAATTTAGCGAACATGGAAAATATTCGAGATAGGTTAGAAGTGTAACCGGCAAATAGTTTTAAGAAATGAAGAAAATGTCGAAGCATCTGTTAACACTTTCTAAGATTATTATCTCACATAATCTCACAGAAACTCCACTAAACGAAAACGACGTCATAACAATAATAAAGACCCAATTTGGTATAACCGGCAAATCAAGAATTTAAGAAATCGCAAAAAAAGCCAAAATTTAAAAAGTCATAACAGTAATGAAAATTTAGTATATTACTTGGACGATGATCGAATTGAATTACGCTATCATAACGCATTGAAGACACCAAAAACTGAGAGCGAAATAAAGTCCTGTCCTAAGAACTTCTTTAATTACGTAAAACAAACTGAAATCTAATAACTTTCCATCAATTATGCATCTTGACGAAACGCGGGAGATAGCTCGGAAAAGAACTGTAATCTTTTGCAGATTTTTCCAGGAAACCTATTCTACATTTTCTGAAATGATCGTGACCGCGACTATTTGCATTTTTCCAGACTTTTCAAATGATATTGAGTGAATCAACTCATGTCCATGACATTTTGCAGGCCTACGTAGTTTAGATGCTTCAAAGGTCCTGGTCCTGATGGAATCCCTCCTATTTATGAAAACCTAGCAGTGAAATCAACTCACCCATTATTTTGGCTATTTAATATGTCACTAGAATCAGGAAAATTCCAATATATGGAAAACTCATTTTGATACCCATTTTCAAATCTGAAAAAAATCAGACATACGAATTATCGTGGAAAGCCATTATCTCTGTATTCCAAAACTTTTGAGGCCATAGTAAACGAAAATTATTCAAACAAGTAAAAAACGAATAACAGACGCACAGCATGGCTTTTAAAGGCGTTCAAGCTCAACTAATCTTCTTGAATTTGTTGACTATACCCTGAATGCAATGGATAAAGGAAACCATGTAGAAGCTCTTATACTGACTTCAGTAAAGCATTTGATCGCAGATATACCATGCTTCTATTCAAATTGAAAAAACTGAATTGAGCTGGACTACTCAAATGGCTTGAATCTTACTTAACTGATCGCCAATTGATTATAAAATTTAACAGCAATAGATCAAAACCATTCAAGCTCCTGGTGTCCCCAGGGCTCTATTGGGGCTCCTATTATTCATAATATGTAAACGACATTTCTTCATTCTTGACAAACTTAAAGTGTTAATCTATAGATGACATGAAGCTCTTTGAAATAGGAATAAAATGACCTCAACATATTCCAGAACGAAATACACATTCTACGAATGGTAATAAAAGCCTATTGCAACTGAATGTAAAAAATGTAACTCATATCATTCAGCAGAAAAGAACAGCATCAAATCTCATCTACATTAGGAAACCAGGTTGTAGAGAAATGCGATAGAGTTAGGGATTTAGGAATTATCTTAGACTCCAACTAACGTTCATCGACCATTACAACACCATTATTCATAAAGCAAATAATATGAGGTTTTATAAAACGTTTCTATAACTCTGACCCATACACAATTAAAACATTATATATTGCTTGTAAGGTCGATACTGAATATTGCAGCATTGTATGGTCTCCATTTTATAATAGCATGAAGAAAGATTAGAATCAGTACAAAACAATTCCTATTATTTGCTCTTCGTAAATTAGGTTGGACAACATTCACTTCCATCATATGAGGCACGCCAAAGCTTATAAACATTCAATCTTTGAAAGAGCGTCGATGAACTGCAATGGTTTCATTTATTAACGATATAGTTTCGCAGCGTATTGATTCAACAACATTTTATCGAAATTAAATTTCTACACAATCTCGACAACTGCGCTATCGACATACATTTTAATTAATCACTGCCGTACAAATTATGCAAAATTCGGACCTCTCAATCAGATGATGGCCATCTATCAACACTGCGAAACTATTGACTTTACAATGTCTCGCAGAACCTAAAAAATATTTTGTCACAATTGAAATCTACATCTAAATTACATTAAATCCCAAAATTAAACACTACTTAACCAAACTATTTTTATTTTTATACACTATAATACCGTTTTTATAGCATTAAGAAAATAAAGAAAAACATGTATATTGTATATGTACTAGTTCACGTCGGTTGACGAAATAAAAATAAATAAATCTTCCGGTCAAAACATAATGTTGAATAATATGTTAAGAATATGATTTTAACTAAAATCTAGAGTCTACAGATCTGAAAGTCCTATTTGAAAGACATGAAACTTCTTCCTGAAAAGCTTAGTTGCTTTGTTGCAAGAGAATTGGAAGCATCCTTCTACGCTGAAAGCCTCCTTCCAAGCAGCTCGAAGCCTCCTTCAAGTGACCGGAAGCATCATTTCAAGAGGTTCGAAATTCGAGGCTCGGAAGCCAAGCTGTTTTCAAGAAATTTCCTTTTGTTCTGCTTCTTTGAAAGCCTCGGATCTTTCAAGGCTCGAAGGATTTTTGAACAGGCTCGACAGCCTCATTCTAAAAGGCTCGAGCCTACTCTAAAGAGGGTGAACTTCCATTCTAGAGGCCCGAAATCTTTTTGCTTTCTTTAACTTTTTTTTCTTTCCTTAATTTAAAATGCTGAAAGCGCTTTAAAAGGCTCGAAGACCTTCAGAGCCCTCGAAGCCTCTTCTGAAAGGCTCGGAAGCCTCTTCAAAAGGCTCAAGCCTCTTTCAAAAGGCCTGAAGCCCTTTCAAAGTGCCTGAAGCCTTCAAAGGCCCGAAGCTCCTTTCAAAGGCTCGAAGCCTTTCAAGAGGCTCGAAGCCTTCCAAGAAGTTTATGGAGGTCCATTTTATATACTTTAAGAGCTACGATTTTTATTTAAGGTACACTGGGGAAGTAAACATCACTAGAAAATTGAATTGTACATATTTTATGTTTTACCATCACTAACATTTTAGATAATATACTTTGATGCTCACACTAATACTATGTTGAAATTTTATATATACACTAACACAGTTAACGCTGGAGCTGTCATTTGAGGTTTCGAGAAAGTTAATTTTTGTTCATAAAATCAATTCATTTACACATTGTCCTTTTTCAGTGAATTTATGTCACAGGTGACAATTTTAATACAATTAAACTAATACATTCAATTTGTAGTGGTTTGTACCATGACAAATAATTTAAAGATTTTCACTTACCCCTGGTATCAAACACCGATCACGCAAATGTTTCCTTCCCTTGGTTTATTTCGATAGCTGTAATCTTAATATGTTCTTTCTTTGTTATCATTGTGATTTCAGTGGTGATTGACCAATACATAAGAAAACGCCTGATTAATCCACCTATTCGGTATTGATGTTTAACTTGTTTATATGTATGAGAAAGAAAGTACCTTAAAAAGGTGATAATTTTACGTGTTTTTGAACACGCATACATACTAACACGCACACACAGACATCATCCCAATTCGTTAAACTCATATAAACCTGTAAGTCCCATTTTTCATATAAAAAGTTCATCTTTTGACGAACATATAGATTTTACGTACACTTAGTATTCGAGAAGGCAAAACCTTCCTCCACTAGTATTGCGAGAATTCCTTTGGGGACCTCCATTCCGTTAACCCAAAGAAATTATTCAACAAAAGATACTCAGAGCAATTATCGTTTTGATTTTAGTTATATGTAATACCATCACAATTGAAGATCAAGGTAACATGGTTTTACATACCCCACTGGAGTAAGTGGAAGAGCAACCATAATTTTAAATCTATTTCCATAAATTTCGCGACCAAATGGAAGAATTACCACAGTTGGTAAATTGATTGTTTTGTTTCTCGTATACTAAGTATACGGTAAAGGCTATATGATCGCTCAAAACAAACTTTTTATAGAAGGCCCGGAGACCCATAGTGTTATATACCAATCGACTCAGTTCGACGAATCGAGGTGATGTCTGTGTGTGTGTGTGTGTGTGTGTGTGTGTGTGTGTGTGTGTGTGTGTGTGTGTGTGTGTGTGTGTGTGTGTGTGTGTGTGTGTGTGTGTGTGTGTGTATGTGTGTGTGTGTGTGTGCGCAAAACTATGCAAAAATGTCACTCATTTTCGGGCACTTATCCTCAACGATTCGTCGCAACAAGTTGCATTCGACGCAGAATCTTGTCCCATTGTTTCCTATTTGAAATTGATCAGATCGACTATGGGATCAAAGTTATGCCAAAATACAAATTCATACAAAAATCGCGTAAAAATGTCACCCATTTTTCGGGCACTTATCCTAACTGATTTGCTTGCAACAAGTTGTATTCGACGAATCCTTCCCATTGTTTCCTATTTGAAATTGGTCAGATCGGACTATGGGATCAGAAGTGGCCAAAATAATAAATTCATACGAAAAATGGCGTAAAAATGTCACTCATTTGTCGGCACTTATCCTTAACTGATTTGCTTGCAATCAAGTGCATTCGACGCAGAATCCTGTCCATTGTTTCCATTTGAAATTGGTCAAATCGACTATGGACTAGTTATGGCCAAATACAAATTCATACGAAAAATCGCGTAAAAAATGTCACCATTTTCGGCACTTATCCTAACTGATTTGTTTGCAAAAAGTTTGCATTCGACGCCAATCCTTCCCATTGTTTCCTATTTGAAATTGGTCAGATCGGACTATGGGATCGAAGTTCAAAATACAAATTCATACGAAAAATCAGCAAAAATGTCACTCATTTTCGGGAACTTATTCTCAACTGATTTGATCGCAACAAGTTGCATTCGATGGAATCCTGTCCCATTGTTTCTATTTGAAATTGGCAGATCGAACATGGATCGAAAGTTATGGCAAAATACAAATTCATACAAAAATCGCGTAAAATGTCACTCATTTCCGGGCACTTATCCTCAATCGATTTGTCTCACAACAAGTTGATTCGACGTAGAATCTGTCCTGTTGTTTCCTATTGAAAATTGGCCATATCGGACATATGGGATCGAAAATTATACCATTTGCCTTTCTCGTATACTAAGTATACGGTAAATATATGATCGTCTAAAACAAACTTTTATAGAAGCCCGAGACCCATAGTGTTATATACCGATCGACTCAGCTCGACGAATTGAGGTGATGTGTGTGTGTATGTGTGTGTGTGTGTGTGTGTGTGTGTGTGTGTGTGTGTGTGTGTGTGTGTGTGTGTGTGTGTGTGTGTGTGTGTGTGTGTAGTGTGTGTGTCTGTGCGCACTGTACCAAATGTCACTATTTTCAGGTACTTATTCTCGATTTATTGCAACAAGTTGCATTCGACGCAGGATATTTACCATTGTTTCCTATTGAAAATTGGTCAGATCGGACTAGGCTCGAAGTATAAAATACCACTTTTTTTATAAAAAAGAAGTAAAATATGTCACTCATTTTTCTGCATTATCCTTAACTCCATTTACTCGCAACATATTGCACTCAACGCAGGATACTCTACCATTGTTTCCTATGAAAATTGGTCAGATCGGACTATGGATAGGAAGTTATGACCAAAATACCACTTTTTATAGAAAAATGAGTAAAAACCTAGATTAATACCTAGCGGTGATGGTGCTCTTCGACCTTCGTAAAATGTGTGCTTGAAAAAGATGATGGTGGCTAGGAGTAAAAAGACAAATTTCTTTGTCCGTTCTATGAAAATCAGATTATTATAAAGATATTGTAGATCCAGTTGAAAACCGAAAATCAGTTCATTTCGACGTCGCACGCATCGCGAGTGGTGCCCGACATGGGACAGTTGCGCACTACTCGCGGTGCGTTGCAACATCCGGAAATGCGAAATGCGATTTCGCGGGATCTTGTTTCTTTCAGCTTGATCTTTATGCTAATAAGAATTTCGACATTTTGTTTCTATTCCAATCTTTTGACGTAATAACCCTGTTTTATTTCACCCAGTCATATTTTAAGGATATCACTTTTGGATGTTAGTTGAACTGAAGTCTGCCCAACAAAACATTCACTAGTTTAACTCAATCTTGTGATAATTCAGTTCAGCACTGTGTTGAATTATGTCTGTACTATTTCTTACTGCAACTTCTGTTCAGGCTTTGTTCACACAATTTTGGAGAAGTATACAGCCACAACATCTCATTTTGAAAAACAACTCATTACCTGATTTGTTAAACCTTAATAAGCATTTTACTTAGCCTTAATTCAGCTACACAAATTCTTCGAAAATAATAACGCATTGAGAGTAAATCATCAAGATCTCCATTGAACGTATTATAATTGCTCTTATAATCATTTTAAAATTTTCCTAAATCGGGTCTCGAACTGCTGACATTTGATCATCTGCCGGTAACTTTTGCCATCGCGCATCCTTGATTTGTAGTTATGTTACTCAATGCAAAACTAAATATCGTATGGCTAATATGAATCTACACTGACTCTTAATCAACAAGTCAATCTGTCAAACCAGTTTGTTATTAATGTACAAGATTTTATTTCAACCATTGTTCAGCCAGTCATAACCATTCACACTGGGAAAAATATAAGAAAATAATGTCAAAACGATAAAATAAAATTCGTCTCCAATGATGGGGTTGTGAAATTTTAATGAATTTATGTTCGAATAATCGAGTTGCGATATTATTCTCTGCCATCAATACCACACATGCAGAGTAAAATAATGAAAACAACTAATACATAGGAGATCTGTAACAGTCAATAATATGGTCGATTTTATGAATTTGTTTGTTTTCTCACAACTTTAAATAACTGCATAAATTTTCTTCATTGCACCAGCAATTTTTGTTCGTTATAATTCCACGGCTTTTCCTATCATGAATTAATTATATACCGATTCTGATGGCTTTTCCGCAAACGTGACCTTCATGGTCTTGTTGTAGGGGTTTCACGCCTATCTAGAGTAGGAGGGAGGGTTCGAGTCCTCCAAGAACGTGATTCTTTTTCGCAAATTTCATATCAATTTGTCCATTTCTGGAACATATGCTGTGCATATGCAAGCCAAGATATTTAACAAAAATGGTTTTCGTACGGCCGAGTTGCGAATATATGCAATTAATTGTAATCGTCGGTCTTTCACCGTCATTAGTCGTCTGAGTACACGCGACCGTTTACGTAAAGGCAATCAACTCATCAAATGCTTTAGCCACAAGCCTTTGGCACAAGAGAGTGCGATTGAATTGCATTCTATACCGTCCGCCCAGTCCGTTGCTGGGGGGCATGGAGGATCCTCTCGTTTAATAAACAATGTGCACTCGCTGCTGTGATATAAACAGTAAAGCAAATGTGGAGATTAATAACTGCACATCCGAAAGATATTCAATTTGGAAAAAGAGAGCCAACCGCGGTGGAGGTTGGTACTGATTCTGATGGCTTTTCCGCAAACGTGACCTTTAGTGGTCTTGTTGTGAGTTATCACGCCTATCTCAGAGAGTAGGAGGTTAGGCTGAGTCCCTCCAAGACACGTGGATTCTTTTTCGCAAATTCATCAATTTGTCCATTTCGAAATATGCTGTGCTGCACAGCCAAGATATTTAACAAAAAATGGTTTTCGTACGGCGAGGTTGCCGAAAATATGCAATTAATTGTAATCAAGTGTCGGTCTTTCACCGTCATTAGTCGTCTGAGTACACGCGACCGTTTACGTAAAGGCAATCAAACTCATCCAAATGCTTTTAGCTAAGCAAAGCCTTTGGCACAGCAGAGTGCGATTGAATTGCATTCTATACCGTCCCGCCCAGTCCGTTGTTGCTGGAGTGCGATCCTCTCGTTAATAAACAATGTGCACTCGCTTGGCTGTGATATACAACAGTAAAGCAATGTGAGATTGGACAACATGCATCCGAAAGATATTCAATTTAAAAAGAGAGCTAACCGCGGTGGGTTGGTACTGGATTCTGATGGCTTTTCCGCAAACGTGACCTTTAATGGTCTTGTTGTGTAGGTATCACGCCTATCTAAGAGTAGGGAGGTTGAGGGTTCGAGTCCTCTCCAAGACACGTGGATTCTTTTTCGCAAATTCTATATCAATTTGTCCATTTTCGATATGCTGTGCATATGCACAGCCAAGATATTTAACAAAAAATGGTTTTCACGGCCGAGTTGCCGAATAATATGCAATTAATTGTAATCAAGTGTCGGTCTTTCACCGTCATTAGTCGTCTGAGTACACGCGACCGTTTACGTAAAGGCAACAAACTCATCAAATGCTTTAGCCAAGCAAGCCTTTGACAGCAGAGAGCGATTGAATTGCATTCATACCGTCCCGCCCAGTCCGTTGTTGGGGCATGGAGTGCGATCCTCTCGTTTAATAAACAATGTGCACTGCTTGGCTGTGGATATACAACAGTAAAGCAAATGTGGAGATTGGACAAATCAAGCATCCGAAAGATATTCAATTTGAAAAAAGAGCTAACCTGCGGTGAGGTTGGTATCGGATTCTGATGGTTTTCCGCAAACGACCTTAAGTGGTCTTGTTTGTAGGGGTTATCACGCCTATCTAGAGAGTAGGAGGTTGAGGGTCAGTCCTCTCCAAGACACGTGGTGATTCTTTTCGCAAATTTCATATCAATTGTCCATTCTCGAAACATATGCTTGCAATGACAGCCAAGATATTTAACAAAAATGGTTTTGCATGGCTGAGTTGTTGGAATAATATGCAATTAATTATAAAACTATTATGATGTTTTTCCACTGTGCGATAGATCCGGTAAGGTGAACCAATGTTAAGAAAGACAACGGTTAGATGATTTTAATGCTTGCTTATTAATCTACTATTCAAAACTCAATTCGACCACCCTTTAGAGCATCACATCATAGTCGAACAGAGAATTTGAAAATTTATTAATTCAGCACATTGATAAACTTCCCAATGTGCTGAAAATGTGATAAAACTAAAACGTTAATTCGACCTCAAATAAAGGTGGTAAACAACAAATGCAAGTCGAATATTGTTGATCAAATGCTGAGATGAAATCTGTCAGCGAATCATTCAGCATCCATTTTATTCTAGGAAGATTACAAATATCAATAATTCAACTTAGATGCTTATTTGTACCTTGTCGTCTGTTTGTTGGGCGACTACACAAAAGAAAACGAAATGTCATTCATCACGCGAGCGGAGCAATATTTATGATATAAATCTCATGACCGTCTTTCTGCATACTCTGCCATAAAGGGGAGAGACAGAGACATCATCTCAGTTCGTCGAGCTGAATCGATTGGTATATGGGTTCCAGCCTTCTGTAAAAGTTTGGTTTTTGGAGAACATACAGCCTTTTTCGTATAAAAGGCTAAAATGGTGTTTCGGCATAACTTCCGATCCATAGTCCGATCTAGCCAATTTCAAGGAAACAATGGGACGGATTCGTGTCGAATGCAACTTGTTTTGTGAATCGATTAAGGTTAGGTGTCCGAAAAAAGTGTGACATTTTTGTGATTTTATGAAAAAAGGTATTTTGTCATAACTTCGATCCCATAGTCGACTGTCCAATTTCCAATGGAAACATGGGAAAGGATTTTTGCGTCAAACCAATTTGTTGTGAGTAAATCGGTCGAGAATAAGTGCCTGAAAATGAGTGACATTTACGCAATATTTTCTATGAATTGTATTTTGGCCATAACTCGATCCCATAGTCCGATCTGGCCAATTTCAAATAGGAAATAATGGGACAGATTCTGCGTCGAATGCAACTTGTTGCGAGCAATCTGGTTGAGGATAAGTGTCCGAAAATGAGTGACATTTTTTACGCGATTTTTTCGTAGGATTTTTAGATTTTGGCCATAACTTTCGGACCCCATTGTCCGATCTGGCCAATTTCAAACAGGAAACAATGACAGGATTCTGCGTCGAATGCAACTGTTGCGAGCAAATCGGTTGAGGGATAAGTGCCCGAAAAATGAGTGACATTTCTAACGCGATTTTTTCGTATGATTTTGATTTTGGCCAACTTTGATCCCATAGTCCGATCTGGCCAATTTCAATAGGGAATTATGACAGATTCTGCGTTGAATGCAACTTCTGTTGCGAGCAAATCGGTTGAGGATAAGTGCCTGAAAAAATGAGTGACATTTTTACGCGATTTTTTCAAATGAATTGTTTTGGCTATAATCTCGATCCCATAGTTCAATCTGGCCAATTTCAAATAGGAAACAATGGGACAGATTCTGCGTCGAATGCAAATTTGTTGCGAGAAACTGTTGAGGATAAGTGCCTGGAAAATGAGTGACATTTGTTGAGTAGTTTTGCGCACACACACACACACACACATACACACACACACACACACACACACACAACACACAGACATCACTCGATTCTGTCGAACTGAGTCGATTGGTATATAACACTATGGGTCTCCGGGCCTTCTATAAAAAGTTTGTTTTGGAGATCATATAGCCTTTACCGTATACTTAGTATACGAGAAAGGCAAAATGTCACTAATTTTTTCAGGTACTTATCCTTAACGATTTACTCGGAACAAGTTGTGCTCGACGGAGGATAGTCTACCATTGCTTTATTGAAAATTGGTCTGATCGGATTATGGATCGGAAGTTATGGCCAAAATACCACTTTTTTTATTAAAAATGAGTAAAAAATGTCACCATTTTCAGGCACTTATCTCTAACTGATTTACTCGCAACATGTTGCACCTGACGCAGAATACACTCCCATTGTTTTCATTGAAAATTGGCCAGATCGGACTATGGGCTCAAAAGTAATGGCCAAAATACTATTTTTATAATGCACGAGAAAGGCAACCATCACCGCTAGGTGGATTAATCAGGTTTTTCTAATAACGCTAACTACATAACCCTATTCTTAGTCGACAACACGTATGCAGTTTTCTTCTATAAAAACGTCTTCAGTGTTTCCAAATTTCAAATTTATATTTTGTGATATTTTTAGTTATTTGTACAATATGTATGCGGAATCTATCGTGTTGTTGCTGGTCATGGGACGGCAAGGTCCAGAGAGAACGCGAAGTGAAAAAAAATCTACCTCGCCTAGCAGAAATTTGTTTGTACAGTACAATCGATCTTGTAGATGCTGATCACGCCAGTTAAGGTGGAGAAACGAAGGATAAAACCAATGTCTGCATCGAAGAGGACAGAATTATTTAGTGCGGAAATGGATCGAAATTGTAGATCTTGTTAAACCTGGGAGCTGGTGACTGATCGAATCCAATTTTCAAGATATTTTGCTTGAAACTCGCAAATTTCCTCCGGTGTTCAATGTGCACGTTAGGATTTTCTACATTGAATTATCATTTATCTTTATAGAATTAATTATAAAGATTTCGTCAACTATTGCATCGGTATGAATTAACTAGTCGAATATTTAATTAATTCTCCACGTATTTTGAATCCGTCTATATATTTAAATGACGCCAGAAAATTGAAATTTGTTCAAATGAGCTATATTTAGTATGAGTTGATTTATACGTATTCTCGGCTGCGCTCAAATGCACAAAACCTCTCTCGATGCGATGGATACTTTTGACAGCTTCCTGAGATTTTTTGGCACTCGTTTTGACGCTATCCGCAGCCCCAGTATTAAACGAAGAATATTGAATTGTGTTGGATTGATTTCAAACACAGTTTTCGCTTTCCAAAATAACTTGTTTATAAATAATGGGGTCGTACACTATTACGTAAGCAATTTGTCTGGGTTTTCTGACCACCCTCCCCATGTAAGATTTTTTCATACGAATGAATTTTTATTTATATGGAGCGTAAAATATTGACCGACCCCTCCCCCATAAGTGCTTACGTAATAGGTGTAAGCCCCTAAATACTTAGTCGCTTATCAATGAATTCCGTACTTTTTCAAACGGCGTATGTCGCAAATTGTAAACAAACCGTTTTCAACAGCATATAACATCAAATTCATCTAAAATGTATATCTTCAAAGCTGATGAAATGTGTCATAAATGTAAACAATATTTTTCAAAACGGTGTAACATCATTGTTGAAAATATTGCACATACACCGCTTAGCAGAAATGTATTTAAAAATTTTTTTCGAACAACTAAGCAATACGTAACTGAACGAAGCACATCGATCAAAGTAGAATAATGAAGATATAATTATGACATTAATAGATAACAGGTTGGAGAGAGATTTATTATTTTTTCGATATTTTACATGTTTTCCCTATGATTTCACAGAATTTCATGTTGACATCACTGCCTGCTGCGATAAGTAATGATCAATGACTGCTTGCATACGATGCTGCCGACGACGTTCAACCGACGACGTCGTTGGCATGCGCGGTGGGAAAAGGAAATTTTTTCACTTAGTTTTATTTTCATTGAATGGACGCCAAATGTGCACTAAATGATTCGATTATTTTGACAATAAGTAGGTTTGGGTTCAAACTTAGTTCTGATACTTTTTCTTGAGAAATGGTGGTCAGGTTTGGTTTTTTATAATAAACCTAATGTGATCGGTGCTATTCGCAGTGAGGAGGTGGGTAATTGTAAGATTGTGTTGGTGAGCCGCAGGGTAGCCATTCTGAATGACACCGTAAGAGGCCTTTGAGGGAAAGGAAAAAAAGCTCATAATGTGCACATTGACATTATAACTGAAACGACAATTCTCTTATATTGCTGCCTACTCGCCTGTTCAGTGCAATGGGCAGTAACGGAATTAGTTTGGAGCTTATATTCAAATTCTTACTCGCAACAAATCCAACTTTTCATAATTGGTGACTTCAATGGCAGACACAGTTCATGGGATAATGCTCAAAGCAATTCCAATGGTAAAATTGTATTTGAAGATTGTTCTGGGGGATATTATACTGTTCAATATCAGAATGGACCAACTTGTTTTTCATCCAGTCGAAATCCTTCGACAATTGAAGGCATTTAAGCTAAATGTAACAAATATATTGAGTGTCTATATCCACTAATAAACATAAAATCAAAATTTTGTTTTAAAGCACTTTGGAACACACAAACGGAAGTTGATTACGCAAACGGACGAGTAACAGTAAAATCCAATCCCAATACCAATTTACCTTATACCAAATTCGAAGCTTTCGGAAAGATTAGTATACATCCATTATATACTTTCCAAAATGGAATTATGTTCCTTGGAAATATCTCATCATTCCATTCCAGAACGAAGAAGCCATTTTGCACTTCTAGGAAAGCGCTGTTTTGTTTTGCGGTTGTGGCTGTTTACCCAACAAGAAAATTAAGTTGTTCTGGCTTTCCCTAACAAGTAACTGACTATGGTTGGTTATACGCTTATACGATACGGATGCTCGTCGACAAGAGCAAGACCCACACTCTGAGTGAAATCGATACTGTTGCTTTTGAACGGGAAGGATGGATGGCTTCAAGCCCTTCACGCCCTGGAACCTGGTGAGCTCTTCCGTCCGGCAGGTGCAACGGCCAACAAAGTAACTCACTGACTGGATTCGCCGATCACCGACGGTAAGCAGGGTGGGTTTTTAACCCTTTATAAGGCGGTGGCAACTATATTGCCACCAAAAAATTATATGGTTATCTATTTATTAACATGAGCTCTACTCAAGACAAAATTTTCAAAACGACTTATCTGCTTTTGTAAACAAAGATTCAAACGACGATTAGACGAATCCGATAGCTCTCCCACGCGAACCAACACCACCAATAGGTAGGTGAAGGGTTCCGCTACCTGTTGATGGTGCTGGTTTGCGTGGGAGAGCCATCAGATTCGTCAAATCGACGTTCGAATCTTTGTTTACAAAAGCAGATAAGTCGTTTAGAAAATTTTGTCTTGTACTGATTACTTTCCAGTGGCTTTATTTGCTACCTAGTAACACCCCATCGAGTCCACCATCTTCCGGCAACGCTGCCTCGAGATGCTGTGCAGTGGTGACATTGGGTCGTATGAATAAAAAGTAGTAAGTTCAACTTTACTACATTTTCAGTAGTAAATGTCACTTGTGGAACATGTTCGTATGAATAAAAAAGACTTTACTACACTACACATTTCGAACATACTACAAATAACTGATTCGGTATGAATAAAACAAGAGTATACTACTGATTTCTTGTAGTCTGCTCAAGACGTTGCTACTCATGTATAGGGTGACCATATGAAATCTTTGCAAAGGAGGACAATTCACCTGAATTGGGCGAAAAAGGAGGACATTTGGTTGAAAAAGGAGGACATTAAAAACATCGATTGATTTTTAGTTTTTAATATGATTAAGAATACTATATTTATTAGATTTTAGCACACTAAAGTTTATTGGAAGAAGTTTTTGTAAGTCGAGGCAAATACATCTTCTTCTATTTTATTAACATAACAGATCACTTCATTAACTCCAGATGAAAAACGTTTCTGACTCTCATTATAGTCTACATAAAGTACTATCTAATTATAAACTACCAGCAACATATTTTTGATGGAATGATTTTAGCTTCAACTATTTTCAAAATCAGTAGTAAACAAATGTTCAATATTATTATGCTGGCATTTTCAGCGATATTCCACAGAATTTTAACAAGAATCATTGTTTCTGAATAGGTACTTTATTGCAAAAATAGACAACTGACCGAATACAAGATAACTAGTAGTTGTCCAGCAATTTTTTTTTGTTGAATGCCGTTGAGAATTGTAATTTGAGCAGGGATTGAAGTTATCATCTCATTATCATTCCAGAGGCGAAGTTCCGGAAAGTGTTGTATGGCGGACTAGCGTATTTCCCCTCTACAACTTTGTCTACGGGTACATTGCTCTATGTCTAATATTTACAGCGTGAGACGCTAGTATCACTTAATATACTAAATGATAATAAGTGCCTCTGGAATGAGTTATTGGCTGAATACTAAATGATAATGAAATGATAAGTTCAATCCGCGAATTTAAGGCATGTTCATAAGAATGGTACCGTTAACTGTATGACCACAAAGTAAGGTGTTATCTATCA
Source organism: Armigeres subalbatus (assembly GCF_024139115.2). NCBI lineage: Eukaryota > Metazoa > Arthropoda > Insecta > Diptera > Culicidae > Armigeres > Armigeres subalbatus. The sequence goes on along the minus strand of NC_085141.1, from coordinate 239,145,856 downwards.
TTTAGTTTTCTGCGTTCGATCATTTAGTATTTTGTCAATAACTCATTCCAGAAGCCTAATTTCAAAATGTATTGTATGGCGGACTTTTAGTGCGAAGGTTTTTCTACAAATCTTCTTATCAGGTCGATGTTCGAATTTCATTATTAAAGGAGTTACAGTGCTAATTTCTACACACTTATTCACGGCTTGCTTGTTCGGTAATTTTTTTTACTGACTCGAACTGCAAAACACAAAAAATACCGAAAAAAATGTATTTTTTCAAATTATTTACTGAAGTTCAGTTATGAATTTATTGAATTACCGAAAACTGTAAATGTCATTACCGAGTTTTTCATATTAGATTGCTTTAACTGAATTGAATTATAAAAGTCGGTAGAAATTCAAAAGAAAATGTCAAATACAATTATCAAATGCCTTGTGGGATTGACCTGTCCGAAATTTTCATGTTCCTCCCAACTTCACCAAGCCGAGCACCGAAATGAAAAAAGTGTGTTTGTACAATGGTAGGCCGTTCCCAAGGCCGTTCCGAAGGATTCAACGCTCCCAAAAAACAAATCGACAAAGAACCGGTATCAGGAAACCGAAGAGGATTGTACTGCAGGAAGTTGTGCAAATCCGCATTCTGGAATATAAAGCTTGGTGATCCACAATCATCTTGTTCGCGCAACGAATCAAGCCATCGCGATGCATCGCAACGTGGTTTTGCTAAGTCGGCTGCTGCTTTTTCTCTACCTGTTGTGCAGAAACTAAACCTGGCGATAATATGACAAAACTATCAGGCTTGAGATTACTCTCCGGAAGATTTTTCACACAGCGTTGTTGAAGTCATCGAAGCAGTCATACCAAGTCAAATACCAATCCAAAGAATGTTTGGATTTTTGCCCAAGTTATAAAATAAAACGCGGGAAAGGAGGCAATTTCAAATAGCATATTCACAAATATTTATAACATCTTTCTGGATAATCTGCAATGTTTTTCCCCAATGTTTTGAAATATAATTTAACTGAAAATTTCGGTAAATCAAAGTAAACAAAAAGATTACTGAAAAGTCGGTATTAAAGTTTACTGACTAATACGGTAATTTTTGACATTTGAAATATTTATAACTTTACCGACTTTTCAGTTGCATTGAAAATTACCGAGTTAAGTCAGCTGTTCAAAAAGTCAGTAAAATTTTACCGACTTCGGTAATTGAAACTGACTGTGTACTAAATGAAAACAAAATATGCAATCATTTAGTCTAAGTTACTGTTAGTAGCGATATAGCTCCGTTATTAGTGAAATTCAAACAACGAACTGTTAGGCAGAGTTGTAGATAAACCTTTGCACTAGAAGTCCACTATGCAACACATTTTGAAATTTAGCCTCTGGAATGAGTTATTGACAAACTACTAAATGATCGAAGGCAGATTACTAAATGATCGATGACATCCTTGCCACAAAGTTCTCAATTAAACGAATTCTAAACTGTTTAGATTTAGACTAAAGAAGCTCAAAACTGTTAAGATTAGTTTTAGGTATTTCTATTCCATTCTAGGCATGGCAAGGCGGCTGCCCTTTGCCTCAGATATTCAAGCAGCATACGTGCAATTAGTTTAAAAGGCAATTTGATGGGTGTTTACTCGTAGAAAACTTTAAAAAGCATTTGCATTCTTTTTCCTAATCGATTTCTCACAGTTCCGATGCTTTTGATATTTTTGACACCTGTATTACTGTAACTCATGCATTTCGTTTTCTATATTTACATTAATTATATTCCAAAACTTCCAAAACCATTATTGTTTGTTGAACTAGATTTTTTTCAGCAATAGTTATTTATGCAACTTTTTTTTCCAACTTTTACAAAAAGGAGGACATTTTAGCGCAAAAGGAGGACATCTGGTTTTTAATGAAAAAGGAGGACATGTCCTCCTTTAGGATACCATATGGTCACCCTACTCATGTATCAAATGCAGATTATTCATCAGAATCGAAGCGAATCGGCTTTGTTTTTTTAAAATAAAAGTCCAATTTAGGGAAAACAAACAAAACAGACATGTCTTTTGTTGATTAGCCGCAAAAAAAATGATGAAATCATCATCGTGTAGTGAATGGTAGTAAACTGTAGTAAAGGCTGTGTGGCAGTGAAACAGCACTTCCCGTTTACTACATAAATGATACATTCAATTGCTTTGAAACCATCGAAGTAGGCCTTATGTGAACTGCAACTTAGAGTCACATCATATGCAATCAAAGCAATCGGGGAATGTGTCGTCCATCACATTCAGTGAATGAACAGTACGATAAGGTGTTCCAAGTGGCTCCCGCTTGCCAACAGTAAGGGTGAAATCCACATTTGCCAATCCTGCTGGATATTCAGCCTTTCAACAAAATTGTGTTGAGCAGGCGGGAGCACCCATAAAGAAATTGAATTGTTTGTGCAAGTGAAAGTGATGTGGTTGAATACTTGGACATTGGGTGAGTAAATTTTAGAAAATGAATTAAAACTGGACCTGTTATTTTCTGCGAGATTCAATTATTTTTCAATTGTTTTGGTGTATGAGTGCGTCATTTTATGTATAGATCAATCAATTTTGCGTTGAGATCGCTTCCTTAGCAGCAGCATAATAGTTTCATTTAATCAGACCGCATCGTGCTTTCTTACTGTGCGGTTCTTTTCTCTCTTTGCGGAAGGAAGTTTTTAATACTACCCGAAGCTATTTTAATTTCAACAGTGCTTCTCAGCGCTATTAGTACCCACTGATCCCGTTACGATCTTTGCAAGGACCCGTGTCTTCATTTTACGTTGGACCCGTTTGCGGAAGTAAAATTCCGACAAGCGGTGGTAATCCTGCAGGGACACCGTTCTGGGAAAAACCCCTTAGAAGGTCACGTCTCCACGCTCAGCAATGAGTATTAACAAAAACAAGAGGAAGGGGGAGTCTCTGAATTCTCCACTTCCTTCAAAGAAACAAGGTTTCAAGACCGTCCTGCCCAAGCGCGGAAAAAATAGAAGGAAGCTGGAGACTTCAGATATTCCTTCTAACTCTAACATTGACATTATTTTTTCTCCTATCGAACTGAGCAATCATCAGTATTTAACTGAGAAGCGCCATAAATTCTTTACATACGACGACAAAACTGAGCGATTGTTCAAAGTCGTCTGGAATGGTCTCCCCAGTGATGATAAATCACTGGATGAGATTAAAATTGAAATTTCTCAATTACTTGGATTTTCACCAGTCCAAGTAATTAAGATGAAAAAGAAATCCCACTCTGGTACTTCCCAGAGGGGCATTTCTCAAGAATTTTATTTAGTTCATTTTAACAATACTAAATAATATGAAAAGTTTGGAAAAGGCCTGTATTATGTCCCATGTCCTTGTTACATGGAAACATTTCCGCAGGCCTGGGGGAAATTTCAAAAACCCCACCCAGTGCTGTAAGTGCCAAAAGTGGGGTCATGAAACCAAACATTGTCGCATGGATGCTAAATGCATGATTTGTGGTGGAACCTCTCACGCAAAGGACGCATGTCCAATAAATTTAAGTGCGCAAATTGTGGAGGGAATCATAAATCTAATTTCTGAATTTGTCATTAACAGACGTATCCATTGCCATTAACAGACGTATCAAACATAAATTATTTTCTTCGTTCGAAACCAAAGTTTTTGAAACCTTGGGAGTTTCTGTTGAAACAAATTTTGGACAATTTTCCTTCATTGCAGCCTACTTGTCTTTTCAATTTGTTGAAAGCTGATCTTCAAATTCTGACTCGCAGCAAATCAAAATTCTTCGTTATTGGTGACTTCAATGCCAAGCACCGTTCATGGAATAATGCTCAAAGCAATTCCAATGGTAAAATTTTTTGTGAAGATTGTTCTGCGGGATATTATACTATTCAATATCCCAATGGACCAACATGTTTTTCATCCACTCGAAATCCTTCGACAATTGATTTGGTTTTAACGGATTCAAGTCAGCTGTGTGGCCAATTGGTAACTCATGCTGACTTTGACTCCTGTGACGTTTGAAATCTCACAAGAAGCCATTTATAATCCAATCAGCTCTACTTTTAATTATCATAGAGCTGATTGGGATTTATATAAAACGTATATCGATAGGAATTTTGATGTTGATATTCTTCTCGTTACCAAAAGAGATATTGATAATGCTCTCGTATCTTTGACAAATTATTTGTCGAAGCCAGAGGCATTGCAATTCCTAAATGTGAAATTAAATTCAACTCCATTATTGTTGACGACGATCTTCAGCTACTGATCCGTCTTAAAAATGTGAGGCGAAGGCAATATCAAAGAACTCGCGATCGCTATTCTGAGAAATACCAACTTTGAGAATAATGTCACGAAGTTGGATCCCAGTTCGAAACCCTTTTTGAAATTAGTAGATTGCAAAAAAGTTTGGATATTTTCTCCACTTACTTGCAAAAATGGAAAATTTCCCCGAATGCTTCCAAAACTCAGCTTATAATTTTCCCACATAAGCCGAGAGCTTCTTATTTGAAACCTTCTAGCAGACATATTGTCACTATGAATGGGGTTCCAATTAACACACCAGTCAAGCAGTTTGACGAACATTGACTCCGCCCCCAAGAAAACGCTTCTGTTGCTGCTTTGTTTGAACGTGTTGTTCGTTGATGTTCGAACAACTATTTGACAGTTGGCGGCTCGGTTGAAAAAAAATAAAACGGTTTGATTTTGGTTTGAGTTGTCGGGGGTGGAGTCAAGGTTCGCCGAGCATTGTTTGAGCATTTGTAGTGAAGTTGCACAAACCCTCATATAATTTTTGATGGTTGGTGCTCAAGTTGGCGCTTCGGTCGTTCGTGTGTGATATTGTTGGTCGAATAAATTGATTGTTCGTGCCGCTGTTGGTGAAACTTGATGGATATTTGAATAAACGAGAGGTGGAGTCAATGTTGGTCAAACTGCTTGACCGTGTGTACGTTCCATTACCCGAGTGCAGCACCTGAAGGATCTCGGCGTTATCTTGGAGGGTGTCAGGCCATTTGGCCGAACGCCGTTTAGCCGAATGCCGTTTGGCCGAACGGGTCATTTGGCCGAATGCCGTTTGGCCGAATAGTTAAAAAAAATTACCTCAGTTCATGGGTGGTCCTTCTTCCTCCTTCCTTCTTCTTTCTTTCTTCTTCCCCATTCCTTCTTCCTTTTTCCTTCTTCCTTCTTTCTTCTTATTTCCATCCTCTATCTTCTATCTTCTTCCTTCTTCCTTCTCCCTTCTTCCTTCTTTCTGCTTTTTTCGTCCTTCTTTCCTCTTCTTTCTTCCTAAGTTTTTCTTTCTTCCTTTTCCTTCTTCCTTCTTCCTGCTTTCGTCTTATTTTTTCTTCTTCCTTCTTTCTTCTTCCTTCTTTCTTCCTTCTTTCTTCCTTCTTTCTTCCTTCTTTCTGCCTTCTTTCTTCCTTCTTTCTTCTTCCTTTTTCCTTCTTCCTTCTTCCTTTTTTCTTCTTCCTTCTTCCTTTTCCCTTCTTTCTTCTTCCTTCTTTCTGCTTTCTTCGTCCTTCTTTTCTCTTCTTTCTTCCTTAGTTTTTCTTCCTTCCTCTTCTTTCTCCTTCTTCTTCCTTCCTCCTTCCTTCTCCTTTCTTGCTTAGTTTTTCTCTCTTCTTCTTCCTTCCTTCTTCCTTCTTCTTTCTTCCTTAGTTTTTCTCCCTTCCTCTTCCTTCTTCCTACTTCCTTCTTCCTCCTTCCTTCTTCCTTCTTCTTTCTTCGTTTTTCCTTCTCCTTTTCTTCCTTCTTCCTGCTCTTCCTCTTCTTTCTTCCTTAGCTTTTCTTTTTTCCTCTTCCTTCTTCTTTCTTCGTTTTTCCTTTTTCCTTCTTTCTTCTCCCTTCTCCCTTCTTCCTTTTTCCTTCTTCCTCCTTTCTTCTTCCTTTTTCCTTCTTCCTTCTTCCTTCTTTCTTCTTCCTTCTTCCTTCTTTCTTCTTCCTTCTTCCATCTTTCTTCTTCCTTCTTCCTTCTTTCTGCTTTCTTAGTCCTTCTTTCTTCCTTAGTTTTTCTTCCTTCCTCTTCCTCCTTCCTTCTTCCTTCTTCCTTCTTCATTCTTCCTTCTTCATTCTTCCATCTTCCTTCTTCCTTCTTCCTTCTTCCATTTTCCTTCTTCCGTTTTCCTTCTTCATTCTTCCTTCTTTCTTCTTCCTTCTTCCTTATTCTTTTTTCCTTCTTTCTTTTCCTTTCTTCCTTCTTTCTTCTTCCTTCTTCCTTCTTCTTTTTTCCTTCTTTCTTTTCCTTTCTTCCTTCTTCCTTCTTCCTTCTTCCATTTTCCTTCTTCCATTTTCCTTCTTCATTCTTCCTTCTTTCTTCTTCCTTCTTCCTTATTCTTTTTTCCTTCTTTCTTTTCCTTTCTTCCTTCTTTCTTCTTCCTTCTTCCTTCTTTCTTCTTTCTTCTCCCTTCATCCTCCTTCCTTCTTCCTTTCTCCTTCTTCTTTCTTCCTTCTTCCTTCTTCCGTCTTCCTTTTTCTTCTTCTTTCTTTCTTCTTCTTCTTCCTTCTTTTTTCTTTCTTCTTCCTTCTTCCTCCTTCTTTCTTCCTTCTTCTTTCTTCGTTTTTCCCTTCTTATTTCTTCGTTTTCCTTCTTCCTTCTTCTTTCTTCTTTCTTCCTTCTTCCTTCTTATTTCTTGCTTCTTACTACTTACTTCTCACTTCGTAAGAAAGCGTATTTCAACTATTCGGCCAAACGGCATTCGGCCAAATGGCGTTCGGCCAAATGACCCTTTCGGCCAAACGACATTCGGCCAAACGGCATTCGGCCAAATGACCCTAAACCATCTTGGAGTTGGCTTACCTTTCGAGCTCACTACAATGACATAATCGCCAGACCGACAATTGGGCCTAATGTTCACAATCGCAGACGAGTTTCTTTATCCATTTTGTCTCAAAACCCTTATTTTAGCATAAGATTTGTGATTCTGGGCTGACCGTTTGAATTTCTGATACTTTTTGAAAACATGAAGAGGTCTAATGTATAGCCATTTTATGCTAGAAAACAGCAAGTCGATATCTTCAAAGCTTTGATAGCGTGAATTAAACGAAATAAAAACAAAAACATTAGATGCCATATACTGCATGAATGCTGGGATGGCGGACGGTACGTGAACGAGGTTAATGAACCACGAGTGGTGTCAGCTTTTGAGAGAAATATCCATCGTTCAGATTGCGAAAATCGGCCGACTGCGGTGGGCCAGACACATATCCTCAATGTCGGACAGTGATCCGGGTAAAATGGTTCTCGACATCAATCCAACGGGCATAAGAAGATCAGTCACGCAGCGAGAAAATTGGATCATTCGAATGGAAGACGATTTGCGGACACTCAGCAGACTGCATGGTTATCAAAGTGCGGTCATGGACCGAACTGAAAGGAGAAGGCTTTTATGTACTGCAAAGGTCACTCTTTTCTTAGTCTGAGCAAATAAATAAATAAAGTTTCAGAATAATCTTTTGAAAAATCGGCGAAAAACGTCATCACCGCCGCCGTCGCTGATTTTCGGACCGGCCCACACCCCATCTGTTTTGTCCTTCATACTAATTGTTTAAATTCAAACAGTACAGTCCTTTGCATTAAATTCAATCCAGAGGAATCATTGAATACATTGTTGCCTTTTGCTGTGCGGCAATTGCACCAACCGACCAAGCAACATATTATCCGTATCCAGAACAAACATTCTATTCTTGCGCTCTCCCATTTCGTTGACATCGGCATAAATTTTATTCCTTGATCAAACATATTCTATGTCGCTTATCTGGAATCTTCAGGCTTGAATGATGAAGCACTGGCAGTTTGAAAAGGGAAGTCAAGCAGTACTGATCATAGTGCTAGTTAAAATTAAGCGCGGAATTAGAACCCTCTCATCGATCAGAATGGTTTCGAATAGGCATTTCCGAGTCATGGGCTTCATTTACGCTGGATTGTGTCTTGCCGGATCGTTTCTGTTGATCATCAATGCTAGTAACACAGTGAAATCGATAAATCGTAACAGTTGGTCGATTCAATCTTATTTATTCGGTGGAAAAAATTTTCAAAAAATGTTAATTATTTTTTCTAGCTAACCGTGACTATGTTAGCGGCTCCAGTATTGCAGTACTCATACTTTCATTGATCTCGCTGGTTTTCAATGTTTTTCTCACATTCGGTATGATAATGGTAAGTAACAATGGTAGATATTATATTCTCGGTTGGAATGAAATTCTTTCGTAATCATGAGCAGCCTGAAGAGAAAGCACGATTTTTAATGTTTGATTTTGCGATAGCGGCTCGAAGTTTCCAATTGTATCGAATCATTTATATACTCGTGTTGTTAAGCTTTGTGCGAAATATGTATTCCAATGTATTATTTAGAAATTCATGAATTTCTATCCACCCATTGTGCGTAGGGAGTTCAGGGAGCAATCAATGTATCACACATTTCTAACCGCAATTACAAATTTCACTTTTGTTTCAGCATCGCGTAGATTTTATCAGATACCATTTACGTTTTATTTCCACGATTTATGTGATGGTACTTCTTGGACTATTCATTGGATGTATCAGTGGTGGGATTGCGCTGGGAAACATGCCTTCGATTGATGCTAATATACCAAGTGCAGCAGCCGTCGCCATGACATTGGTGGTTATGATAGTGATAACATTTGTGACTTGTAAGTTGTTATTGATACCTTAACTAATTATAGTTATTTATTGAGATATTAACCTTTTATCTCGTTTTAGTGCAATTCACGTTGATCGCTTGGATACTCAACGGTGTAATTGATGTCATATCAGAGGATAGGATGCGATTGATTTCACATAATGGGGATGCAATTGCGTGAATCAGCATTTTCATAAATATGCTGTTCCTGACAGGGAGACTTTTAACTATTCGTACTAAAAAATAGATCTCTAACAACATTCATGGTGTAAAATCATTTTTTGTTCGAACCCGGTCAGGAACAAAAAATGTACTTCTATTGAAACCTGTCTCTTTGTGTTTGTACTTTGTATTTTGGTTTAGTTAAAAAACATCTTGTTATCAATACACACCAAATAAAACTACTAATTTTGAATCTGCACATTTATAAAATGGCAACGATGATTAGAGTTACATACATCTAAATTTTGTTTTTAATCACTGAAACATGGTTGGTTTTTGTTACCGTCGGCAATGTGAACTGTCTATCTATCACATCCATATATATCGAATGATAACACGCCCAGTGAATTACGCTTTTTCACCAAAATTATCTGAAACTTAAAATCAAAACCGTTTTACCCTTCCTTCGTAAGTGTCTATAGTTTCACTTTGTATGCGTTACGGAGGCGTGTGACGTATTAAACTATCAATGAATTTTATTAATTATAAACTGCAAGTATTTGACACAAATTCACTTCAAGTGAATCACTTTGAGTCAAAGTCAGCATGAATACGTTAAAATAAAGCGACCCCAGAAGTCAGGATTGTGCGAGACAGTCCCGGATTCAGCCTACCTGTCCCGTATTGCCAGAATCCTCATTCCATAATAAATCCAAACAGTTTGGGAAATCTATGGAATCATTAGGTAATGGGATGTTTAGAAAATCTATAAAAGAACTTAAGTCATCTAGAGGGTTTACTGAACTTGAAGAATAAGGTTTTGAATATTTTGAGGATTTAAATGATTTCTGTAATTTTAAATGAGGCCAGCGGGATAGTTGATTTTTCGTGTCGAAATCTCTTCACTCCCGCAACACTAAAAAATTGAGTGGGACAAAATCCATGGACCAGATGACCAGGCTATCTTAACTATTAAAGATCCCCAGCCTAAAAGTTGATTTGATTTGTCAGCCTTTGAATAACGCAGAAATCTCCGGAATCTTAGTCATCTTGACACTCCTCCGTGATAGGTTTTACTTACACGAACGACCATGCCTCGAAAGACACTATCTTCAAATCGCTATAACTCAGCCGTTAGTGAGCCGATTTGAACAATTTAGGGACTTACAAATTTTCCCGTCCATCGAGATTTGTTTGAGATGTTAAGATCTCCGATCGGACCAAAAAAGACCTTTGTGGACCTCAAAACGTCAGAGTAAGTCGTGGTTTTCATACAAATTGCGTTGTTGGTGCTTACCAGTGTAACGAGCTTGCCGTAGGTTGCTCGGGTAAAATAAACTTAACGAGGAGAACGTCTAGTTGGAAGTGTGTTCTGTATTTTTACAAACTTCTTAAGTTAACTTAGCATCTAGGAAATAATGGTTGAACGAGGAGTGAGCAAACGACGGTCGGTGTGTTTAACAAACAGCGTGAATGTACATGGTGCTTGTTGTGCACATGTGGTAATAATTTGGAGGTTTCATAATAACGAAGAGTAAATACCTGGGAGCTGCGGACTCGATCAAATCCAATTTTCAAGATATTTTGCTTGAAACTTGAAAATTTCCTCTCGGTGTTCAATGTACACGTTACGATTTTCTCACATTGAATTATCATTGTGTTTTTCTTTATAAAACTCATTAAAAAGATTTCGTAAATTTACTGCCTTGTATTAATTAACATGTCGAATGTTAAATTAATTCATACCCTCCACTTACATTGAATTCGTCGATATATTTAAAATGACGCCAGAAAATTGAAATTTGTTCAAAATGAGCTATATTTAGTATGAGTCGATTTATACGTGTACTCTCTCGGCTGTGCTCAAAATGCACAAAACCTCTCTCGATGCGATGGATACTTTTTGACAGCTTGCTTTGGAGATTCGTTGACACTCGTTTTGACTCTATCCGCAGCTCCCAGGTAAATACAATACGTGTAGAATTGGCCTAGTGAGACCTTCTCATTCGGTCAAGTGCGGGTGGTCGGAATTTAGGCAAATAACTGTGTCGGATTGAGGAAGTGTTTAATTTATGGATTTGTGCAAGGGTACACATTTTATACATTTTTAAAATATGAAGCTTATGTCGAATTCGTTTTTAAAAAGTTCCAACCTAGGTTGGAACCAGTTCCAACCTAAGTGCTGTCAAAGTGTTTTTTTATTCGCTCAGGTTGGAACTAGGTTCGCACTAGTTCCAACCCCAAAGCTGTCGGGTTCACACTGTGTTGTTTCACGGTTTCGCACCGGGTTCACCAATACAACTGTACTTCAACTGTCAAAACCATATGAGTGGGTCGGACTGGGCGGAATAAACAAGCAGAAGGGAAAAACGAAACTGTCTGTTATTCAAATAAAATGCACGTTGAAATTTTTTTTTCAGGGATTTCGTATAATATATATTATTGTAGTTTTAAATGCAATTAATCCGGTACTGTTGTCTAGATTCAGTTTCAAAAATAATTGTTAGGGAAGATATTCATACGTTCATTCAGGGTTTTCCTCACAGATTGTGTCCTAAATTAGGTCGGTGGATGGAATTAGTTTGGAAATTCCCCTTGAAACCCGTTCACAAAATCCGCTAAGAATTGTCAGACAAATATATCTGAGGAATACCGAATAGAATTCTTTCTTAAAATAATATGCAGAATTTCTTTTGAAATTATTCCAAAAACTCTTTCGTGCGTTTCAGAATTTAATTCCAGTAATTATTTCTTGAATTCTTGTATGCATTCATTGGCGATATCTTTCAGGCATTCCTCCATATTTTTTTTCCAAGAAATCCCTTCGAGATGAATTCCTTTGAAAATCTTCTAGGAATATATATATATATATATTGAAAGTTGCTCCAGGAATTAATTTGGAGGAATTCCTCTGAAAGTTCTTTGAGGAATTCCTCCGGAAGTTCCTTGAGGAATTCCTCCGGAAGTTCCTTGAGGGATTCCTCTGGAAGATCCTTTAGGAACTCCTCTGGAAGTTTATTGAGGAATTCTTCCGGAAAGTCTTTAAGGAATTCCCCCGGTAGTTCCTTGAGGGATTCCTCCGGAAGATCCTTTAAGAACTCCTCTGGGAGTTTCTTGAGGAATTCCTCTGAAAGTTTATTGAGGAATTCCTCTGGAAGGTCTTTATGGAATTTCTCCGGAAGTTCCTTGAAGAATTCTGGAAGTTCTTGGAGGAGTTCTGCCGGAAGTTCTTCCAAGAAATCTTCCGAAAAATCCTCCAGGAATTCCCCCGGAAGTCCTTCACGAGTTTCACCGGAAGCTAAAACAGAAATTCTTACGGAAACTCCTCCAGGAAGCAGGAAGTTTTACGAAGAAATTCCTGGATGAATTAGTGGAGGAACTCCTAATGAACTTTCGGATGAATTCCTAAAGGAATTTCCGGAGGAGTTCCTGGTGGAGCTTCCGGAGGAACTTATGAGGAATTCCTGGAGGAACTTCCGGAGGAAATCCCGAAGGAACTTCTGGAGACAATCCTGAAGGAACTTTCTGAGGAATCCTTCATGGAACTTCCGGAAAAAATCCGCAAGGAACTTTCGTAAGATTTCCTCAAGGAACATGTAGAGATGAAACCTGCGGGGGAATTCCTGAAGGAACTTCCGGAGCAAAACGTTGTTATGTTTTCTATGTTGGACTATTAAGAGATGAGGATTTTCGGAAGGAAATCCTAGCATTAAGGTAGCTTCACAACTCGGGAATTTGGTCCACGGACTTTTCCCCCGGAGATCTTTTACATATGTTTTCAGGATTTGGGCACGGAAAATCAAAATCCCGGCCCCATTGAAAATCCGGCGGAAAATATTCCCCAGGTGTGAGGCTATCTTCATCAAGAGGGGTGGCGAGGAAAAAAATTAGCGTATCCTGGAGAATTTTTATTACATGCTTCTGAGTGTCTTCAAAAAAAAAAAACTTTTGCAGAAATAGTGATTGGAATTTCAATATGATTTATTAGATAAATTTTTGTAAAAATAGAAAACCTCCTTTACATGAATTCTATACGGAATTCTTTGTATAAAAATGTGCACGGCATTATAGAATATAAATAATTAAATACATATATCCGCCGTCCAAAAGTAAATTCCATTATCCGCAAAAACAGTTCACGCACTTGAACATTTTTATTTATCATTATCTGATTAGTCAAGGCCAACGCACTGCTAGTGCACTGGATGTCCTGGATCATATGTTTCAAATCACAACAAACACGATGCTACGCACACCAACATATCCAATGACAGATGGACCTGAAAATGTTTTTTTATTCAGGGTTCGGGTTGGCACTGACCCAGGTTTAAAAACGAATTCGACATTAGTGTGGTGTTGTATTACTACACCAGCATGATGTTCTTGCTGATATTAGTAAGATATTTCGGAATCCGAAAAATTTAGAAAGCTGCCGTTTTCTACCATTTTTGTTCAAGAGGCCAAAAACCATACTGTCGCAGATCATATTATTTTGGAACTCGTCCGCTTGGTGGCGCTAGTGTATATGGGAGAACTCGTTGGGGAGACTTGATCACCCCCTGTATAATCGAGAACTAAAGTAGTTTTGTTCTAGTGTATTTTTTTGTATAGATCGTCTAGACAAATGACCTTTATATGGTGAGTTATTTTTTGGATTGACAACCTTATTTATTCTGCAGGGCGGTTTGTATGTTTTGACCTTCCTAAAAAAAAATATTGGCCACGCAAAATTTGAATAACTTTTCATAACAATGACCAAAGTCTTTCGTTTTTTCACAGCAACAAGCCATAATTATGCTTATATGTACTGATGAAAATGTCAACATTCCATCCAAGTTTTAAGATATTTGGATTTGAAGTTTTTGCCTCAATATGGCGACACTTGATCCCCCGTTAGTCACCCATACAACAATTTGGCGAAAAAAAAAAAAAAAAAATAAATCTGTTCTTAGGCTTCTATTTTTTTGTAGATTTGATGGATTTTATGAAGGGTTGGCGGGAAAAAATAGTTATTGCGTAGATCTCATAGAAAGGGGATCAAGTCTCCCCAAATTTTAAAATTGCATATGCTGTCGAATTCAATAACAAAAATAGTTCATGTATACGCACATCAATTCGATAATTCCGCTTGTTATGAAGGGAAAATATTTAAAAAATCTGAGGGCACCTTTCTAATTTTATCAAAGCAAGTTCTTGAAGAGGGATCAATTTCCCCCGAATATTTACAAAGTCGATTTTTGACAGCACTCCAAAAAATCGATTGTGTATCAATAACAACAATAATTTAAGGACTGTCATACATCAATAAAGTTAAATACTATATTTTTTAGAGAGTCTGTGTGGAGATCGCGTATGTTTATTTATTTTGGTTGTGATACATTGAAAATCAGAAAAGTGGATCAAGTCTACCCAGTATCCCCTACCGTCACAGTTCATATTATGTCGTTGGTTTTTACACGTCACTGCCGCCGTCAAAAATGATGGAAATTGAGCACCCCGTCAGATATTTTAAGCTACACCGAGGCACATTTTCTTCAAAAGAGTATTCAAACTGCTAGGTTCAGTAAATCGCGTATCGTGAATGGTATTTCCTTTTAAAAATACATATTTTCAAATGGCTATTCGGATTAACTCTATAAATCGAAATCATTCGACATCAACCTACCTTCAACTGAAATAAAGCAGATTTAAAATTAAACAAGTGTAAAAAATGTCGTGACTAAATATCTATTAAATTTGTTCGTTCAGAAAATTTGGGATGTATTTAAGAATTTGTTCCCAGAATTTCTTCAGAAATTCATATTAAATTTAATATGGTATTTCGGTCTGAGTTTTAGCAAAAAAATCCTGAAAAAAGTTCAGGCGGGTGTCGTGGCCGAGCGAATGTCCTTAGGACATCGTCGAATATTTTTTTCTTCATTTCGTTCTGTCAATCGAGCTTATATTCGTGTTCTAATGGGCGCCTGCTATTCGAGCGCCGATTGCTTCGATTTAGCAATTCAAATCTCATTCAAATAACTCATGCTTTCATTTCGTATTTTCGATTATTATTTTAACACAACCTGCTACTATCACAGCGGCATTATCGTATGAATTTTAAAAAGAAATTCTTCAAGCGAGGGAATCCCTAAAAGAACTACAAGAAATTCCCGAACGATTTCCCGGTGAAATTCATGGATGAATTTTGCGACAAATACCTGTTACTTCTACGTGATCTACGTGAACACACTCAAATCATTAACTAGTGTACTATGTGGTACTATCCTTGGTGGGGGCATCCTATTCGACTAGATGCTGATGTCATATTAGGGTCTGTCCATAAACCACGTTGACTCTTGATGGGGGGTGTTTCGAAAAAGTCTACGTTAGTCTACGAAGGGGGACGGGGGGATATACCCAGGGTCTACGTAGACTTTTTCATTTTTTTTTGGAAAACAATTTATACATCAGCTTTGTGCGAAGCTGAATTGCTTGAATTTTTTTATGGATTTCTCCAGATTTTTTTTTTGCAAGCTCTACCAAAATCTCTTGAGTTTCTCCTGAAAAATCTAATGAACTTCACTGAAATTATAGTCTGAACAAAGACTTAAAACTATCATGCATTTTACCAGGAAATTCTTCTGTGTTGATTTTCCACTTGGATTTTATCTTTTGATTATCGGCAGGAGCATCTTTGAAAACTAAAAGTGTCTCTTAGGAATTTTCATGGAGAAATTATGTCGTACTACTTCAACGGAAAATTCTTTGGAATTTACAAGGGAAGCATTTTGGAATATTCAAGAAAACGAACTTGTAAGGGGAATTCTCCGCAATTTCCGCGAGAAACTCTTCAGAATTCCCACTGGAAATTTTCTGGGAAGCCCCGGGAAACTTTTCCTTATTTCGGAAATTCTTCGGAATTTTCGTAAGGAATTCTTTGGACATATAATTAAAATTCTTCAAAATTTCCATGGGAAATTATTCGTAAATTTCATGGCAGTTTCTTTGGAAATTCTAATGCAAATTCGTGGAATTATCGATGGAAAATCTTCGGAATTTGTAAAGAAATTGTTGAAAATTTCCACAAGAAAAAATTTGAATTTCTCAACAAAACTCTTTGAGTTTCCACAATTTTTTTTTGTAAGACAGCCTGTAAGTAAGCCTGTTTGTAAGAAAGTCTACAAAAGTCTACTAGGGGGGAGGGGGGTTTGAAAATGTAAAATTTCGGTCTACGTGGTTTGTGAACAGCCCCTAGCCAAATTTATTTTTATAATTGAAACAGATAAACAAATCATTCATCACAATCACGGTCGTAAAATCTGTTTCAATTATGAAAATAAATTTGGCTCACTTTGGTTACTCAAAATCTCATTCCTAAAGCCAGAAAACTAGGCAACAGATACCACAATTGGCGGAATCCTTTGCTTTTTCGCATGGATCGAATCACCTGGCTAGAGGTAGGGTAAAATGCCCAATAGTGGACCCCCTAGCAGCGGAATTTTGCTCTTCCTGTCAAAAGGAGTAGATATTTTCAACATATTTATCCTGCTTGATATCTAATAACAAGTTCTGCATCTCCTCTTCACGATACATACATGAAACACTCAAAAACACGACGTTATTCGTTAAAATTAACATTTTAAAGTCTGACTGAATTCGCCCTATAGTAGACACCCTGGGGGTCCATAATAGGAAATTGCTTCCCTATAGTCGACACTTCATTTGATTTTCATGTTCCGTTTCGGGATGTTCTGCTTCCCTATTATGGACCCCCAAAATATTCCTATAATGGACACTCTCGTGTTTATTTTTTATAGAATTGTAAAAAATCATCTAATTTTACTTTCCATAGCATTTTCAATCTTCTTCTTCTTATTGGCATTACATCCCCACACTGGGACAGAGCCGCCTCGCAGCTTAGTGTTCATTAAGCACTTCCACAGTTATTAACTGCGAGGTTTCTAAGCCAGGTTACCATTTTTGCATTCGTATATCATGAGGCTAACACGATGATACTTTTATGCCCAGGGAAGTCGAGGCAATTTCCAATCCGAAAATTGCCTAGACCGGCACCGGGAATCGAACCCAGCCACCCTCAGCATGGTCTTGCTTTGTAGCCGCGCGTTTTACCGCACGGCTAAGGAGGGCATTTTCAATACATGGATTCGAATCATGGAATTTCATAGCAAATTGTTTACATTGTGCTGTAATAATGCAAAAATGGCTGGAGGGTCCACTATTGGTTGGAGGTCCACTATTGGGCACTTTACTCTAGATTCGATTTGCTCAATTTCGTCATGAATCAAGTCGAGCTGACTTCTCAGTTCGATAGGAGACGACTTATTTCCAATGTTAGAGTTAGAAGGAATATCTGAAGTCTCCAGCTTC
Organism: Armigeres subalbatus; assembly: GCF_024139115.2. NCBI lineage: Eukaryota > Metazoa > Arthropoda > Insecta > Diptera > Culicidae > Armigeres > Armigeres subalbatus. Next base: position 239,128,695 of record NC_085141.1, on the reverse strand, counting down.
CTTCTATTTTTTCCGCGCTTTGGCAGGACGGTCTTGAAACCTTGATTCTTAGAAGGAAGTGGAGAAGGCAGTGACTCACCCTTCCTCTTGTTTTTGTTAATGTTCATTTCTAGGCGTGGAGACGTGACCTTCTAAGAGGATTTTCTCCCAGAACGGTGTCCCTGCAGGATTACCACCGCTGGTCGGCATTTTACTTACGCAAACGGGTCCAACGTAAAACGAAGGTACGGCTCCAAAGATCGTAACGGGATTAGTGGGTACAAATAGCGCTGAGAAGCACCGTTGAAATTAAAATAGCTTCGGGTAGTATTAAAAACTTCCTTCAGCAAAGAGAGAAAAGAACTGCACAGCACGAAAGCACGATGCGGTCTCAACTTTATTCCATGATCAAACATATTGTCGCTTATCTGGAATCTTCAGGGCAACCCTGATGACGCACTGGCAGTTTGGAAAGGAAAGTCAAGCAGTACAGATCATAGCGCTGGTTAAAATTAAGCGCGGCATTGGAACCCTTCCATCGATCAGAATGGTTTCGAATAGGCATTTCCGAATCATGGGTTACATTTACACTGGATTGTGTCTTGCCGGATCGTTTCTGTTGATCATCAATGCTAGTAACACAGTGAAATCGATAAATCGTAGCAGTTGGTCAATTCATTCTCATTTATTTGGTGGAAGAAAATTTAAAAAAAAAAGTTTAATATTTTTTATAGATAACCGTGACTATGTTAGCGGCTCCAGTATTGCAGTACTCATACTTTCATTGATCTCGCTGGTTTTTGATGTTTTTCTCACATTCGGTATGATAATGGTAAGTAACAATGGTAGATATTATATTCTCGGTTTGAATAAAATTCGGTCGTAATCATGAGCAGCCTGAATAGAAGGCAAGATTTGTAATTTCCATTGAATATATGTTTGATTTTGCGGTAGCGGCTCAAAGTTTCCAATTGAATCGAGCTATTTATATACTCATGTTGCTCAGATTTATGCAAAAAATGTATTCCAATGTATAATTTAGAAAGCAATCAATGTACCACACATTTCTAACTGCAATTACAAATTTCACTTTTGTTTCAGCATCGCGTAGATTTTATCAGATACCATTTACGTTTTATTTCCACGATTTATGTGATGGTACTTCTTGGACTATTCATTGGATGTATCAGTGGTGGGATTGCGCTGGGAAACATGCCTTCGATTGATGCTAATATACCCAGTGCAGCAGCCATCGCCATGACATTGGTGGTTATGATAGTGATAACATTTGTGACTTGTAAGTTGTTATTAATACCCTAACTCATTATAGTTATTTATTAAGATGTTCATCTTTTAATCTCGTTCAAGTGCTATTCACGTTGGTCTCTCGAATACTCAACGGTGTAATTGATGTCATATCAGAAGATAGGATGCGATTGATTTCACACAATGGGGATGAAATGGCGTAAATCAGCATATGCTGTTCCTGACAGGAAGACTTTTAACTATTTATACTAAAAAATAGTTCTCTAACAACATTCATGGTGTTGAAGCATTTTTGTTTGAAACCGGTCAGGAACGAAAAGTTTACTTCTATTTAAACCTGTCCCTTTGTGTTTGTACTTTATATTTTGGTTTAGTAAAAAATCATCTTGTTATCAATAAACACCAAATAAAACTACGAACTTTGAACACAGCTCAGCTCCTAATAAATCAACCGAGAACTAAGTAAAAGTTCATTTAATCATCGTACAATGTTCTGTGAAATTGTTCTGTAACATACCAACTGCCTTTTTTGCAATTCTGAGCTCAATCGAGCAATCAGAACCAATTTCCAGATCGAATGAGTGACGGAGGTGTATTTTCCTATATATTTTGACTAAAATCCCCATACAAACTTCAAAACAAATGCGCCAGCTTATGCAACAAGCGATTGAACTGAAATTTTGAGAGAATGATTTTCTCACCAAAAGACACAGTCCTGGGGGGTGCCCCGTGGCATTCGACAACATTTTTTCTCCCCATCCTAAGCTGGGCCAGTCTACTGTACATATACAAAAATTTAACTAAATTTGGCTTACTGGAAAAGAGTGTAGCCCTTAAGTCGATCGATCTCTTCTCTAGCTCAAGTGGATTTTCCTATGGCAATCAACCGTAATTTCATTAACGAATATCTCAGCTGTGTGTGTTTGTTTTTAAATTGATATCCAAGTTACAAGGTTGTTCGGTCGTTGGTCGTTGTACGCATAGGGAATTTGAATTATGGCAAAAAATCAATCCTGCCCTGATATTGACAGGGAAAAAATGGACTTTTCCACCTGAATGTGGAAAATTTACCTATGGGGCAATGAGCCGATACGCCCACCAAAGAAAAATAACTTTTTATCAGTAAAAGGGATCGATACCAGAAAAATGATGAATACGGAGCTAATTCGATGTATGCAACACCGATTTCTTCATTTCACCTTGGGTTTCTTTGTTCGTCATATCCCGAGAGTCGGCAATCAAAACTAAACTCAATAATCAATAAGCGGAGGTAGGAAACACATTTAATTTCCCTTCCTAAAAGTCGGCTGAAAACTGCCGAGGTTTCTAAAAGTCTACGGATGGACATTTTACACCATTCCATTGCTGCTCCACAGCAGCAACATGATATACAACCAGCATAACGACCATTAAAGGGGCTCTTTTTTAATAGCTTGTATGACTGCGTGGGGTCGCATCCTTTGGGACTCTCCACAATGCATAACGCTGGAAAGATTTTGGACGATGTCTAAAACCGGGCCCAGCAAAAAATAGATCACCTATGCACCGATGCACGCAAACAAACCTAGCTTCTTTTCAATAGGGGATAGCAGAGCAAGAAAGCAGCTGCATACGAAGCTTTGGAAATCGCCCGTGGCTTTGAGCACTGCTTTTACTGTTCATCGGAAAATTACGATGTTCATATTTTGCATTGTTCCGTTTGCGGCTATTCCGTAGGTCTTTATTTACGATGACTTTGACAAACGATGCCACCGAAACCAGAAGCTCTGGCATTGAATGGTCAATGGAAAGTGGCTAAGATGTGGTGAGCTAGAATTTAGGTGGAAAGCCACTTTAATAGAAAGAAACTTAGTTAGTCCTCGTAGTCAATTTTGGTGATTCGAAATACCGGTCACGTCATAACAAATTGTCGCGACAGTTGCAACAACCTTGAGTAGGAAGTCAATCTGACATTAAGCTGGTCTTGTGACTTTTGTGTATGCACTGTGAAATTATTCGATATTTCAGTTTATATTTGTTGAATTGTTGCAAGAGTATATTGAACTACCCTCTTTTAAATTTATTTGAGAGCCAATCAAGAAATGGAAAAGGATTCTTTCAAATGGCACATAACACTAGTCAGTGTTTCACTCCCTTCAACCATTTTCAGTCTACTTAAAAGAGGCGCGGGTAACCCCTCCAAGCAGCTTTTGCAGAGCAACGTGTTTTCGCCGTTGACGCTTGATGACGCCGCACACTGGTTCAGGAGCCCCCAAAACGTGCGTTTTTTAGTTTTCGACCTGAAAAGTACATTTTAGAGTCATGATGTCTTCAGAAGAATTGAAGGATATTTCTTGGGGTTTCATTTGATAAGAAAGTATCAATGATCTATCCACCTTGAAGGGCGGTATGGAATAAAAAAATTACGCAGATGTACAAAAGCAGTGGTTGTTCTCTGCAATGTTATAAAGAATGTGAATTGGAACATCTTTTCTGAAGACACAATATTGGACAAACGGTTTTGTAAGGAATTAGAGCACGTTTTGTATGAATGACCCCCAAAAATCATATTTTGAGCATAACTTTTTAGAAAATGATTTTAGCACTATGGTTTATTCTAGAAAGTTGTGCATAATGACAAAAAACATGTTTGTCTAGAAGACTACTTTGATCTATCTTGAAACCTGTCAAAGTTATTAAGGAATCTTTAGAAAAAATAGTCAATTTTCACATCAAAACACCATGAAAAGCGGCAAGAAGCGGCAAGCCAAACAGCCACCATCTGAAAGATTCGGTTTTAAGCTACCGAATGCACAATGTTTTGTTTTGTTCCATCGTGTTCCACTATTGTTTTGAATCAAATTAAAATAGTCCTTAATGTACGTTTTTCAGTACAACTGTTACGTAAACAATGAATTATTGGCAGTGGCTGATTTTCTACCCGCCGTTGCCACATCCAGGCGCTATCGTATATGCGCAAATAGCCAGCATGAGTTAACCACCAGAAATTTATATGGCGAAAGGCATCTAAGGCGTGATTTATCAAAAGTAGGAACTTTTCACGAAAAACTATTTGGTACCAGTTGTGTAGGAAGGTGTTCGCTACTACGCCTACCAAATATTTTTTGATGAAGGTGCTTAATTTTGAGAAATCGAATCTTAGATACCTTTCGCCATATTGATTTCGGAAAATTAACTCTTAGTGTGCCGCTGTAAGCACGCTCAAAGCAGGCGATTCATTAAAAAGTGGCTAACATGATTACCTAGTTATTTATTGCATGGTTACAATCTCGACAAATGGCAGCCATTTGTCTTAAATGTGGCTGTTTCGTCTTGATGGAGATTGTTACTATGCAATAAATAACCAATCATGTTAGCCACTTTTTAATTGTTTACATAACAGTTGTACTGAAAAACGTACATTAAGGACTATTTTAAGTTGATTCAAAACAATAGTGGAACACGACGGAACAAAACAAAACATTGTGCATTCGGTAGCTCAAAACCGAATCTTTCAGATGGTGGCTGTTTGGCTTGCCGCCTCTTGCCGCTTTTCATGGTGTGTTGATGTGAAAATTGACTATTTTTTCTAAAGATTCCTTAATAACTTTGACAGGTTTCAAGATAGATCAAAGTAGTCTTCTAGACAAACATGTTTTTTGTCATTATGCACAACTTTCTAGAATAAACCATAGTGCTAAAATCATTTTCTAAAAAGTTATGCTCCAAATATGATTTTTAGGGGTCATTCATACAAAACGTGCTCTAATTCCTTACAAAACCGTTTGTCCAATATTGTGTCTTCAGAAAAGATGTTCCAATTCACATTCTTTATAACATTGCAGAGAACAACCACTGCTTTTGTACATCTGCGTAAATTTTTTATTCCATACCGCCCTTCAAGGTGGATAGATCATTGATATTTTCTTATCAAAAGAAACCCCAAGAAATATCCTTCAACTCTTCTGAAGACATCATGACTCTAAAATGTACTTTTCATGTCGAAAACTAAAAAACGCACGTTTTGGGGGCTCCTGAACCAGTGTGCGCCGGCAATTCGCCGAAGAAGCGCAAGAAGTAGCAGGCTCAGCTGCCACAAACTCAACCAGTGCGGAAGGAGAAGTGCCCACCGGTTTTCATCAGAGGCGATCCGCCGGAATTGCGACCAAAGCTCCGGGAATTGTTCGCGAAAGGTCTAGACCTGGGTGGTGCGGATAGAATCGATTTGGTTGTCAAACAGAAGCCAAAATTTTCTATTGTGCTGAAGCCAAACATTGAAGATTGTGGTTATGTTCGTTTTAGATCTTATATTGAGAAGTATTATTATTATTTGGCGAGAAAAATAAATAAACTTAGTTTGAGTTTTGCATTCTTTATAACAAATGTATTAACGTTATATTTCGAGTGGAAAATTAGTAGGAATGCAATCAAAAAGCACTCGTTACGAGATTCCAACGATATTCAGCAGCTGATTGGAGCAGGAATGTATGTAAGCCACCGTGGAGTCATTTAGAGTCTCACGCATTTGTGCGCCTTCATGTATCATGGAAAGAGAAATTCGAAGAGCGGGAAATGTTTGACAGCCAAGTAACTGCAAAATAATTTTGCTTATGGGATTGATTTCAAAATATCTCGCTACTCGCTTGAGAGCAAAAAAGCGGCTCTATCCGCAGCACCCAGGTCTAGACTGCACATTCCGGCTCTGTAGTGAAGGCGTTAAGGTGATGCCCACCAAAACGGGCCATCATAAGTCACTATTGGAGTTCCTCGAGGTCCACAGAAATGAGTTCTACACTCATGCCGCTCAAGGCTTTGCTACGAGGGCTCCATGACATGGAGCTCATCCAGTAGTTGGAAGGCAGCGGACTCAAGCCAGTCGCGGAGCATGTCTCCACCACCTTGAAGGACCTGAAGCTGGTTGAGATAATCAACCATACCGTCGTTGACTGGGAGCGATATCGCCCCGTGCACCGCGACGTTACGCAATGCACCAACTGCTTCAACTTTGGGCACGGAACCAGAATTTGCCGCATGAAGCCGCGCTGCAACAAGTGTGGCGAGCCCACCCGACTGACGATCCCAAATGCGCCTACTGTGGCGACAAACATCGGACCACTACAAAGCGAGCCGAGTTCCTAGAAATCCGGAAGAATGCTTCCACCAGGAACCTTCCGAAGAACTTTTGGCATGTTCATTATTGAAAATAGCTGCTATGGTGGGCCTGGTCAACTGGAACGCTTGCTCGCTCAAGAGCAAAATCATCCAACTGGCTGATTTCCTCGAGGAGAAGGAGATCGACGTGGCGTTCATCACTGAAGCGCACCTTAAACCAGAGGTGAGCGTCCATGTCCCGAACTTCTGCATCGTGCGACTCGACCGGCCGTCCAAGGGAGGTAGTGTGGCCATCGCACTTCGATATAACATAAACTGTCGCCTGCTGCCAAGCTTCCAGCTGAGCATGGTCGAGGCCATCGGTGTCGAAGTGACCACTCCCGTCGGCACAATCACACTCATCGCGGCGTACTGTCCAATGCCAGCCAAAGCCGGCGATAGTTCATCAGCCGCCCTTTGGAGGGACATCATCAAGCTTACGCGGAGACAAGATCAGTTCATCATTGCCGGCGACCTGTATGCCAAATACCTAGCCTGGGACAACAGTCGCTGGAATCGAAACGGAACCATTTGGAGCAACGACATGGACGAAGGTCACTATACGATCATGAGCCCGGAATCCCCCACTCGGCTGAGTCGGTCTGGCGCCCATTCCACAATCGACCTATACATCACAAACATTTAGGGGGCAGCAGGGACTATGTCCAAGGGCTTGACGATCCCTCCCCAGGCCATCTGCGAGTTGTGGCGCCTGCCTAGGATGTGGTGGGGTTTGACAGTGGGCCGTGTTAAACCTCTATAAAAAGCTGCATGAATCCGCAAGTAGGCTCCGCCAAAGCGACCGTGTGCCGCTCAAAGCGCGGCGCGGTGTTAGGTGGGACGCTAAACAGCCCTGACACGACGGCCCTCCGACGAGACAGGAGGTTTGCGCAGGCCCAATAAGCCGCCTTTAAAAACAACTATTACGAACGACATAGAAGATAATACCACTCGATAAAATCGGCAACAACCTAGGCGACGAATAAAGGATCACGATTGGAAACTTGGAACATGGAACTGCAAGTCGCTAGGCTTCGCAGGTTGCGACAGGATAATCTACGATGAATTACATCCCCGCAACTTCGATGTCGTAGGGCTGCAGGAAATCTGCTGGACAGGACAGAAAGTGTGGAAAAGCGGGCATCGAGCGGCTACCTTCTGCCAAAGCTGTGGCACCACCAACGAGCTGGGAACTGGCTTCATAGTGCTGGGAAAGATGCGCCAACGCGTGATTGGGTGGCAGCCAATCAACGCAAGGATGTGCAAGCTGAGGATAAAAGGTCATTTCTTCAACTATAGCATCATCAACGTGCACTGCCCACACGAAGGGAGATCCGACGACGAGAAAGACGCGTTCTACGCACAGCTGGAGCGGACATACGATGGATGCCCACTGCGGGACGTCAAAATCGTCATCGGTGACATGAACGCTCAGGTAGGAAGGGAGGAAATGTATAGACTGGTCATCGGACCGGATAGTCTGTATCGAACGACAACGGCCAACGATGCATAAACTTTGCCACATGGAAATCACCTAATCAAGTAACGGAAAACCAAATCGGCCACGTTCTAATCGACGATAAATTCTTTTCCGACATCACGGACCTACGCACTTACCGCAGTGCGAACATTGAATCCGACCACTACATCGTTGAAATATATCTGCACTCAAAACTCTCGACGGTGATCAACACGCGTCGGAGTCGTCCACCGTGGCTAAACATTCGGCGGCTACAAGACGGTAGACTAGCCCAAGACTACGCGCAGCAGTTGGAAGTGGCACTCCCAACGGAAGAGCAGCTAGGCGCAGCATCTCTTTAAGATGGCTGGAGAGATATTCGATCCGCCATTGGAAGCACCGCAACCGCTGTACTAGGCACGGTGGCTCCGGATCAGAGAAACGACTGGTATGACGGCGAATGTGAGCAGTTAGTTGAAACCTTCTTACAAACGAGCGTGAGGTGATCCAAAGGTGGCGGCAGCACTACGAAGAGCACCTGAATGGCGATATGGCAGTCAACGGTGGCGGTATGGTAATGAACCTAGGAGCACGCGCGCAGGACATGCGACTTCCGGCTCCGAATCTCCAGGAAATCCAGGAGGAGATCGGCCGGCTGAAAACAACAAAGCCCCTGGAGTTGACCAACTACCAGAAGATCTGTTTAAACACGGTGGTGAGGCACTGGCTAGAGCGCTGCACTGGGTGATTACCAAGGTTTGGGAGGATGAGGTTCTGCCGGAGGAGTGGATGGAAGGTGTCGTGTGTCCCATCTACAAAAAGGGCGATAAGCTGGATTGTAGCAACTACCGCGCAATCACATTGCTGAACGCCACCTACAAGGTACTCTCCCAAATTTTATGCCGCCGAATAACACCAATTGCAAGAGAGTTCGTGAGGCAGTACCAGGCGGGATTTATGAGTGAACGCTCTACCACAGACCAGGTGTTCGCCATTCGCCAAGTACTGCAGAAATGCGGCGAATACAACGTGCCCACACATTATCTATTCATCGACTTCAAAGCCGCATATGATACAAACGATCGGGACCAGCTATGGCAGCTAATGCACGAAAACGGATTTCCGGATAAACTGATACGGTTGATCAAGGCGACGATGGATCGGATGATGTGCGTAGTTCGAGTTTCAGGGGCATTCTCGAGTCCCTTCGAAACCCGTAGAGGGTTACGGCAAGGTGATGGTCTTTCGTGTCTGCTATTCAACATCGCTTTGAAGGGAGTAATACGAAGGGCAGGGATTGACACGAGTGGTACGATTTTCACGAAGTCCGTTAAGTTACTTGGTTACGCCGATCACATTGAAATTATGGCACGTAACTTTGAGAGGAAGCCTACATCAGACTGAAAAACGAAGCCAAATTGATTGGACTAGTCATCAACACTTCGAAGACAAAGTACATGATAGGAAGAGGCTCAAGAGATGACAATGTAAGCCACCCATCAGGAGTTTGTATTGGTGGTGACGAAATCGAGGTGGTTGAAGAATTCGTGTACTTGGGCTCACTGGTGACCGCAGATAACGATACCAGCAGAGAAATTCGGAGACGCATAGTGGCTGGAAATCGTACGTACTTTGGACTCCGCAAGACGCTCCGATCAAATAGAGTTCGCCTTCGTTCCAAACTGACTATCTACAAAACGCTTATAAGACCGGTAGTTCTCTACGGACACGAGACCTGGACGATGCTCGTGGGGGACCAACGCGCACTGGGAGTTTTTGAAAGAAAAGGATTGCGTACCATCTATGGTGGGGTGCAGATGGCGGACGGTACGTGGAGGAGGCGAATGAACCACGAGTTGCATCAGCTGTTGGGAGAACCATCCATCGTTCACACCGCGAAAATCGGACGACTGCGATGGGCCGGGCACGTAGCCAGAATGTCGGACAGTAACCCGGTGAAAATGGTTCTCGACAACGATCCGACGGGCACAAGAAGGCGAGGTGCGCAGCGGGCAAGGTGGATCGATCAGGTGGAAGATGACTTGCGGACCCTCCGTAGACTGCGTGGTTGGCGACGTGTAGCCATGGACCGAGCCGAATGGAGAAGACTCTTATATACCGCACAGGCCACTTCGGCCTTAGTCTGATTAAATAATAATAATAAATAATAATAAAATCACAAACATGACATCTCCCAGTCGGTCGAAGGCTGGCTGGATCGTCCGCTGAGCTGACGTAGTCATCTCCTCCGCTGCCTTGACTTGCACTGCCTGTACTCTCAGCGCCATTCAAATGTTCCTCGTAATGCTGCTTCCACCTTTCGATCACCACACGATCGTCTGTCAAGATGCTCCCATCCTTATCCCTGCACATTTTGGCTCGCGGCACGAAGCCTTCGTGGGATGCGTTGAGCTTCTGATAGAACTTGCGTGTTTCTTGAGAAACCTTTCTTCTGCTGGAAAAGGCGGGTCTGCTGTCTTCACTTCCGCCTATAACGTTCCACGTTCTGTCGGGTACCTTGCTGCAGCGCGACCGCCCGCACTGTGTCCTTTTTCTCCAGTCTGCACTCTTCGTTGACCAAATCGTTCCGTTGACTTCGTTCTACATACCGGACGTAACGTTGTTCAAGGCATATACTCCATGAAATTCTTGGATGAACTGGAAAGTAACAGCTATCGAAGGCGTTCCAATTTGGTTCATCGAATTAGATCAAATTGGACAAGAACCATTTAAAAACAAGAGATATCAGCCCTTTGGTTACAACATTTTGGTTTTATAACGGTCTTGAAAGCCATTATTTTCTCTACAAGACCAATATAAAACCAAAGCAGTATGGAATTACTAACTTCATCGTCGTTGTCACCAGAGACCGATAGCAACGGAAATTCGGGATGGGAAATGGGCTGGATCGACCACACCTTACGTAGGGGCGGAAACAAAATCTGTAAACAAGCATTAGACTGGCACCCGCAGCAGAGACAGACCTAGAGACTCATGGTGGTGAAGCCTCAATAAAGAAATAAAAGAAGTCGACCGAAATCTAACCTGGCAACAGATTAAAGCGATAGCCGGACATCGCTCAGGATGGAGATCTTTCAAGCCGGCCCTTTTCACCATCGGAGGTGTGCAGGACTCATGAGTAAGTAAGTTAAGTAAACCAACAAAAATGAGCACAAATCGTTCTTTCTATTATCGGATGGTAATGCCAACATTGTGTTATACATAGAGATGATCAAGATTTGGAATTCCCGAAAAAATGTACGAAAAACCATTTTACCCAAAAATTGAGTTTTGATTTCCAAAGTATTTTAGTTTAATCATAACCGTTTTCCGCGTGAATGTAAATATATAAATAAGATAAGATAAGGAAGATAAAAGAAAATATATTAGTAACATAATTCATTGACCTCGTTGATTCATTGGTTTTATCTTTTTTTCAATTTTATTGTCGGCAAGGACGGCTACATACTGCTAGTTACTCTACATGGCACAGTCATATTTATATCACAATAACATCAAACAAAAATGTAAAGCTTTTGCCATACGGCAAAACTCTGCATCCTGCTACAAAGTTGGAGTAATCCGCTCAAAGTTGAATTAAACGCACCGTAATCACCAACCCACTAAGTTGCGCCATAATAAAAATGCATCAATGCATAAATCCACGGACGCGAATTGAAATGGCTTGGCTCCCATAAGCTCTCCGTTCGCGTCAAGCAACACTGAACTTTACCATCCCGGATAAACTTCTATCCCGTGGATGATGTGGAGGAGCTGGGATGTGGCTTGTTGTTGCTGTTCCCGATGCCGTTGCCGGAACCTTACAAGTTCAGCTCCCCGGGAGGGCGCAATATAACTTTGTAACCGAGTTTAGCCATCGCCGGTACATACGGTGCCGGATTGAGGACCGAGTGTGGCTTCACCGGTCGTTTAGGTACATGAACGAGTGCCGCCTGTAACCGATGCATGTAGGAACCGGAAGCATAGAGCAACACCTACATTTGCATACGAGCTGCATCACCAACTAAATTGGAATATGATTTCTATAGGATTTTCTGTACAATTGTATCGTTGCAAGCCATCCAGTTGCATTCACGTGCGAGCGTGCACCACACGCTAATGCAGGCGGGGAGATTCGTTATTGGGCTCTTTGCTTTGCATCAAAGTCTAAATGAACAGATTTCATTGGATGAAGAAAGTCTTAGAAGTTGTTTTGATGGCGAAACCAGACATGTTTGTAAGATGGAATTGCTTTTCAGCGATGTTGTGAATCAAACTTGCATGGGAACTAATATTTTACTTCATTTGTAAAATCAAAAATGAAATGCGGTTGAAAAAATAATTCCATAAAGACAAACTAGCTCAGTTTCACTTTCATAGTACATAGTCATAAACGGAAATAGACAATTAGGCTGAACTGTTTCCATTTATTTTCATCATGCGCGATCACTAAAAAATCTTTGATTCTTTTCATTAGAGTATTATTAAAACAAATGTGTTAGCCCATTAGCAGTAACGCTATATTTAAGTATATTTATTTGTTACGATAGCCTACCAGTTACAGGACTTTTACTTAGGTCAAGGAAGTAAATTGTAAATGGAGATCATAATAAAAAATGCAACCCGCAATGCAGAATGAGGCATTTATGCAATACTAAGGGAAGATCCATAAAGTACGTCACGCAAAATTTGGCGATTTTCAACCCCCCCTCCCCCCATTGTCACACTTTTTGTATTAAACCTCTAAAATTTTTGTAAGAGTCGTCACGCTGCTCGAAACCCCCCCTCCCCCCTGGGAGCGTGACGTACTTTGTGGATGGCCCCTAAGCAAGTGAGAGCAGCATCAAAAATAATTTTCATTCGACAAATTTTGAACAAAACCGCACATGTCAGCCTCAGTGCAACATAGGTCTGAATTTGCTAAAACAGCACTTCAACGACAGTTTGCAGTTATAGTGTCTGAAATCAGATAACGAAGCATAATGCTTTTTATGCTGGCTTTCCAATGCCGCAGCTGCTTCCAATACTGTAGCCAACGGACATAAGAGACGTGTAGTGTTCTTATCATCCAATTGGCGCTCTTAGATGCAATTTGTTCTGGGAATTGCCTGCATTTTAGGAACGTGTTTCTCAATTTGAAGAATCGATCCGCTTATCATCTGGCACAAACAGTCAGCTGGTCAAATGCATAATATTTTACTTACTTTAGTGAATATTGCAGTGATACACATATCCGTTATGACACCTTCAACGCTACAAAAAATATTCCACAAAAAAAATTATTGGTTGCTTATCTGTTGGAGGTTTTTTTTTTACTTATTTTTCTGTCCCTCTTTTACCCTCTTTATATTTGATGACGGCCATTCCGTCTATGACTAATATTATTTTATTAGCGCAACATATTTATTATTTATTTATTCAGAATAAGGCCCACGGGGCATGTGCGGTATATAAGAGTATTCTCCATTCGGCTCGGTCCATGGCTACACGTCGCCAACCACGCAGTCTACGGAGGGTCCGCAAGTCATCTTCCAAGGTGGAAGCATTCAACTGCCAAGCTTTAGATATTGAGACGCATCGTGCTGTTTTTCGTGAATTCGTGAAAGTTTGTTTCGTGTTCAGTCGTGTTTCTCCAGTAAGTGGATCGACCGGTCGTCGAAATTTAGTTTTGCTTTGTGCGGAAGGCAAAACGATCGGCCGGTCATCGTAATTTTGTTCTGCTTTGTGTGGGTGAGTAAATTAATCAGAAAATGATAATGTGTTTCTGAGTAGCCATCGAGCAAGCGTTGTGCAGTGCGTGTTTTAGTCGTCGCGATGTAGTCAAAATATGGAATCAATCTTCGTGAAAATACGTAAGACACGCGTTGCTTTTCAGTTTTTGTATCATCATGAATATGCACAGAAAAAAATAATGAAAGCTAATCCATGGATTTCGCCCTAAATGTATTCATTTAATTTATTTAGTTAACATCTAAACAAATAACACTGAATCAACAATTTGACGCCACAACACACGGTTCGATGCCGCATCTCTTCATCCTCGGATACGCCCCACGCTCGCCAAGTCGTTTTGCACCTGGTCTGCCCATCTCGCTCGCTGCGCTCCACGCCGTCTCGCACCTGCCGGATCGGAAGCGAACACCATCTTTGCAGGGTTGCTGTCCGGCATTCTTGCAATATGTCCTGCCCATCGTACCCTTCCGGCTTTAGCTACCTTCTGGATACTGGGTTCGCCGTAGAGATGGGCGAGCTCATGGTTCATTCTTCGCCGCCACTCACCGTCTTCTTGCACACCGCCAAAGATGGTCCTAAGCATTGTCCATGTTTCATGTCCGTAGAGGACAACCGGTCTTATAAGCGTCTTATACATGACACATTTGGTGCGGTGGCGAATCTTTTTCGACCGCAGTTTCTTCTGGAGCCCGTAGTAGGCCCGACTTCCACAGATGATGCGCCTTCGTATTTCACGACTAACGTTGTTGTCAGCCGTTAGCAAGGATCCGAGGTAGACGAATTCCTCGACCACCTCGAAGGTATAGTGTAAAAGTATGATGGCATTTTCCATCATACTTTTACACTATAAGGCAATATAAATTTAACTATGCCGAATGATTTAATATCAATCCAGGATGAAATAAAAGTTCTTTACTTCAAGCAAATTAATTTTCCGCTTTATCTGGCAACCTGAATCCAAGCCATAACTCTCGTTCTCCACCCAATCTTATCAAGATTGTTCATAACTTGCGTTGTTCTACAGAGCCAATAAAAATGAGAACCTCTTTTCATTACTCTAAACAGCAGCGCTCGGTCACAACTCTTTTCGCTGACTGGTTGACAAAGCCCGCTCGGATGGGAACAACTTTACCACAAACTTTTCCTCATCCGCACCCACCCTGATGGCTGTACGAATGATTCGTATACGAATGGAAGCTGGAAGAAATTGAATTTATTTTTCACAAACTGTTCGTACCGCAATTCGGTGGCAACTTGAAAGCTTCATTTTCTTTATAATAATACGCTGTCAATTTTCACAAATCTGTGTAATATATGTGATATTTTGCAACACTCATATTTTTGGAATACAAGAAATATAAAATTTACCAAGCAAAATTGGTGAACAATGATCGTATATCTTTAAGCGTTTGAAAAGTAATAATTGCTCCAAGAATATATCTTTGAAATATGGGAAGAAAATATCTTTGATATATGAAATAAATTTCACGGAAAGTTTAAAATATAATTGAAATCGATTTGATTTTGAAAGTTATTTTTCTTACAAAAATCACAAATTTAAGTGCTAAAATAAGATGCCAGCACATCGGCTCTGAAGCAAAAAAATATGAATTACCTTCATGTGTACCATTGCATTGTTTATCGTTGATAGAAACCATTTAGAGATTATAAAATTGATATGGCCGAAATTGCTTTTCAGGTCAAATTATGGCAGATAGTGTAAGAAAGCTACTGTTTGATCATGTTTGCAAAGTTATTGGAGTGGCTGCCAACGTTGATAACAATTTAATTCAAGAGTGATAAGTTTCGTCCCGCTGATTAATTTGGCCCCGCATTACGGTATCTCTTTTACCAGCTTTCTATTTTAAACAGTGAGCCGTTGGTTGGTGTTGATGGTGGTTGTTAACAAATGAGACAATTCTGGGCAATGACAGAGGGAAACCGCTTCGCTTTTCACTGTAGGCTTTTGCTTTGTTTCTGTGGAGATTTTTTTTGCTGCTCTGAGGAATAACAGCACCGACGCGACCGGAGACAGTGGAAGCTTAGTGCACAGTGAGCTATTTCTACTGGAAGTACCTGGGAGATGGTGATCCTTTAAAACGCCACGATAGGCAGAAAAATGGATTCGGACGCTAGCTACTGGGCAACCCTCTAGCCCAGTTATTTTTTCAACAACATCACTGATTCCACCGTAACCTCTTGTTTGAGCTTTGTGAACTATTTGTACGCGATCAAATGTTATAAAATGTGTTTTTTTGGTTATCGGCTTCCAAGCCTTGCTGGTGAAATATGACCCAGACAAGAACACGAGTTCTGACATTATTTATTATTTGGTTAAAATATCTGAACGAATGATTTACCCTATTTTGTACGTGAGAATATCCGCAAACATACCTGGTAGCACCAGAGTGGTTGCAATGGTTCACAAATAGATCATGTGCTGATCGATGGATGGCATTCCTCGGACGTTATAGATGTAAGGTCCTTCAGAGGCCCGAACAATGGCTCGGATCACTACCTTGTAGTTGCAAAAATATCTGACACGTCTATCCAGCGTTCTGGCTACGTGGCCGGCCCACCGCAGTCGTCTGATTTTCGCGGTGTGAACGATGGATAACTTCGCCAATAGTACCATTAAAGCAGCAGAGCACTTTTTAAGCAGAGACGATGGAATGCCATCCGGTCCGGGTGTTGTGGAGTACTTAAGCTTTCGGAGTGCCTGTAGTACTTGTCCTTCAGAAATTTCAAAACTTCCAAAATCGAAACGATCCGACGGAGTATCTAGGAGGGCTTCGTCTACTTGAGATGGACCGAGTCTTCTTCTTCATTGGCATTACACCCCCCACTGGGACATTGCCGCCTCGCTTGTGTTCATTAAGCACTTCCACAGTTGTTAACTGCGAGGTTTTTAAGCCAAGTTACCATTTCTGCATTCTTATATCATGAGGCTTACACGATGATACTTTTATGCCCAAGGAAGTCGAGACAATTTCCAATCCGAAAATTGTCTAGACCGGCATCGGGAATCGAACCCAGCCACCCTCAGCATGGTCTTGCTGGACCGAGTACTGCATTTGTAAAAGCCTTTTTGAAGTGCTGGGCAAATAGTATACCGTGTCTGCAGATAAGTCACCATAATGCATGCTCGTAGGTAGTCTGTTTCTTTGCGTTTAGTTTGAACAAAGGAAAACAAATTTTTAGGATGTAATCGCAGAGTCCTCTGTGTACGATCAATACGATCAGGGCCGGATTTATGGGGCTGTTATTTTTGTACCAAAACCAATCTTTTTTGTACATATTGGAGCTGTCGGCCCCGGGGCCCCCTTCCGGCTAAATCCGGCCCTATACGATACAACACTTGAAGTGCGGAGTGCGATTTTGTCTCTAGTTCCGAAGAGTAAACTGCTTACATCTGTTCAGTTTACGGAGATATTTGTTTGTCCAAGAAGGTTTCAGCGGCGGTCGCTTGAATGGTACATAGAGCTCAATTACACGCTGAATTTCGCGGTTCAATATGCCGATAATATCATCCAGATCCCGATCGGAATCTAGAAAGCGCCAACCAATTGATAAAAGGACGTATGTTAGAAGATCATAACCGACACGTAGAAAATCAAACTAGTCCCTATCAAGAGATTGTTCAAATTGCAGCGGTAGATCCATTCCTATACTGACCTTAATTGGTGGATGAGCGATATCGGCAACAACCAGATGTTCCACTGCTTCAGAAACGCAGCAGACAGGTAACGTCCTGTCATTAATTGAAACCATTGAAACATAATCCATCATAAAATGCATTCTCAGATCGTGTCATCCTTAAATTACCTAACTAACATCAATCTTAAATCCACCATTCTCAGAACGTGCCCAATGCATTTCGGAGTGGTTGTAGTCCCCCAGAAGAAGAGCAAAATCGTTTTGGTTTGGTCCAGATGGAATGGATTCGATGGAGTCAACATGCTCTTGGATCATATTGAAATCATCTCTTCGGTCAGGTGATAGATAGAGAACTCCAACACTAACACTAACTAACTAACACTAACTGTCAACCTTTTTTCACCCACAGTTGTTCCAGGCATCCACTAACAGAAGTCGGATCCGCACATGAACGCAGAGCAGATGAAACAGCAATTAACCTTTTCCTCTAGTTTTACTGATGTTAAGCGCATTTTGATCAGTTCTGTACACCGTGAAAGAATCGCCGAAGAGTTGTTTAGATAGAATGCAATCTTCGGGCCAACTCTCAGTTAATACGATAACATCATATTTCGAATCTGAAGCTGCCACAAAGAATGAGTCGATCTACGAAGGCCCTTCACATTTTGATAATAAACGCGCAACTCGGATAGCGAGATAGTGAACATAAGTGCTGTGAATAGATTGTTGGGAGCGGCTTGAACGCGCATCAGCTCTAGTTGAACCTGAAGTCAACGTAGGCGCCAAAATGGCCATGGCAAGGGTTATGAAGTAGCAGGATAACTGAAAACAGGTAACTTATCAGGAGGTGAACTTACTTGTTCGCATTGAGATCATACTTGGCTGTTGGAAGGTCCCTTCACCTGCCTCAAACACAGGGTGATGAGCAGATAGGGACCTTCCACAAGGCTGGAGGCAAGTGTGCTCCACGGAGTCCAACAAAGAGAATTTCCAGGTGGGTGAGACATCGCTGCACATTGGCTGGAAGCATGAGGCTTTTCGGAAGACGATCTGGACATATTGAGAGGCGAATTAAGTACTCTCCATTTAATTCCACCAGTTAATTTTCGTTATCTTTGCAGATACGTATTTCGACCACAACTGTGTGATCGAAATACGTATCTGCAAAGATAACAAAAATTGACTGGTGGAATTAAATGGAGAGTACTTAATTCATCTTAGACGGTTGAATACATTGCACAATGGGGAAATCCGATTCCAAAGGTGGAAAAATTGATAACTTTCTTCACGAACAACTTACGGAAGAGATCAAGAGCTTATTCGAAAGAGAATTTTGCAAAGAATTCAGTGAGTGCTATTTCATGGACGTGGATCGCTTCTGTATGTAGTTATCGAGCTCGTTTTGCCCTAATGCCCCATATATCGCGAGTTTCCAAACTATTTGTCATTTTATCTTTAAGACACTGTTCTAAAATTGTGTTTATCTCTTCACTGTGGATCCACAGAAGGGCACTAAATATATTTTGTTGGTAAAAGTTGGAAATTTAAGGGATTTTGGGGTCAAATAAGCATCAAAGTGCATTTTATGTGCAATTTTCATGTATTCTGTAAAAAATAGTAATATTTACAGATAAGCGTTGATATTATTGTCTCAAAGTATTGAACAGATTTTGACAAATGTTTGCCGAACAAAAATTAATGAAATAAATCGTTTCACAAATGTTTTATTTGGTTATTTATTGAGTAAAAAACGATTTTTAAAAATTTTTGAATAGCACCGATGCCAAACATTTCCAAACCATACCCGATAGCACAACTAGACAAAAATAGTCATATGTTATGAGTCTTGATGTGATCATGGATAGGAGGTTGTCGTATCACAGCAGCCGAATGTTGCTTTTCCACCTGAAACACACAAAATGAAAACTTCCGATCTCTTCAAAATTCGTCAATAGACTGATGATCATCTCGAGGATGAATTTTCATCTCACATGATTCAAATAGAATCTCTAACACTCACACATACAAGATCTTGCTCTTGCTTGGTGAAATTCCTCTATGTGACACAAAAACATCAACTCATGCAAACGTTAACTCTCCCTCTCTCTGGAACATTCGCATTGGGGTGCATGCATACCTGCATTTCAAATCATTCATCTTGTTCTAGCTCTTGTAAGTGCGTTCACTACACTGATTCGAATTAATCTGTCTCGTATGAGCAATATTATATTTGTTTAATAAAATTGGGCGCTTTCTATTTTTAATCTTAAATTATTTCAAGGATTTTCATATTGTTCTCATTAAAATCAGCACACAAATCTTGCACTCACTATAGACTCTACAGAGGTGATGGGAGATACACTTTTTTCTACCTTTTTGCCCAAATTCCCCTATGAAGCAATATAGCTCAATGATTCTGAGCAAGGAAATGATGTAGTAATGTTAATTTAATTGATATTTTCCAATGATATAATGAAAATAACAAATGATCATATAATTCATTAAAAGTATTGGTTTATAGGGGATTTAGGGGTCAAACAGCTCATTTAATGTAATTTTTTATACAAAATAGGATAACTTTTCTCACGAGCGACTCACACATATGGTTAAGGGCTTATTCGAAAGCATTGTAGATCCATACATAGCACTATACATATTTTGTTGGAAAAAGTTGGAAATTTAAGGGATTTTGGGGTCAAATAATCATCAAACTGAGAATTTTTCATGTATTCTGTAAAAAATAATAATACCCAAATAATTATTTGGACTATATTAAGTCGAATGATCATTTAGGGTTAATATACGATGATTTAAAAACTTGTAAGCACTGATGTAGCTCCTACATATGGTCAATTTTGGCGAAATCAACAACCTATTGATTATTCAGATATTTACAGATAATAGTTTATATTATTGTCATTGATACCATAAAAAAAACAAATATCCATATATTACATTAAAATTGGATTTTTAAGACATTTTGGGACAAATAAGTGAAAAAATCCATTAATTATGTATTAAAAAAAGTTTCTGAGTCCTGAATCCTATGATTTTTTTTTCAATGCTATCTACGAATATTTGTTATTTGTATAGTATCATTGACAAATTACAATTGAATCAATGTTACTCCATCATTTCTCAACCCAGAGTCATTGAGCTTTATTATTTCATAAGGAGAATTTGGGTGAAACGTCATAAGAAACGCATATTTCCTATCTATTATCACAACGACTAATATATTTACTCTTATCTAGTTGTGCAAACGGGTATGGCTTTTATAAAATCGGGTTTTACCCAATAAATCACAAAATAAAACACTTGCGAAATGATTTACTTCATTAGTAATTGAAAAATGAAAAATTCACGTGAAGTGCAATTTAATACTTATTTGACCCCAAAATCCTTTAAATTTTCAACTTTTACCAACACAGCATGTATAGTGCTTTTCTATGGATCTATAATGAAGAGGAGAACACATCTTTAGTACAATACTTGGAAGCTTAAAGCACGAAAAATATGATAAACTGTGATGTATGGGACATTGGGGCAAAACTAGCTTAATAACTACGTACAGAAGTGTCTCACGTCTATAAAACATGTCTCACTGATTTTTTTGGAAAACTCCCTTTCGAATAAACCCTTAATCTTCTATGTGCGTCGTCTGTAAAAAATGTTATGCTATTTTGAATAAAAAATTACATTAAATGAGCTGTATGACCCCTAAATCCCCTATAATTCAATATTTTTCATGAATTATATGATTATTTGTTATTTTCATTATATCATTGGTAAACTATGAATTAAATTAACATTACTACATCATTTCTTTGCTCAGAACCATTGAGCTATATTGTTTCATAGGGGAATTTGGGCAAAAAGGTACGAAAAAAGAGTATCTCCCATCACCTCCTATCTATGATCACATCAAGACTCATAACATATGACTATTCTTGTCTAGTTGTGCTATCGGGTATGGTTTGGAAATGTTTGGCATCGGTGCTATTCAAAAGTTTTTAAAAATCGTTTTTTACTCAATAAATAACCAAATAAAACATTTGTGAAACGATTTATTTCATTAATTTTTGTTCGGCAAACATTTGTCAATATCTGTTCAATACTTTGAGACAATAATATCAACACTTATCTGTAAATATTACTATTTTTTACAGAATACATGAAAATTGCACATAAAATGCACTTTGATGCTTATTTGACCCCAAAATCCCTTAAATTTCCAACTTTTACCAACAAAATATATTTAGTGCCCTTCTGTGGATCCACAGTGAAGAGATAAACACAATTTTAGAACAATGTCTTAATGATAAAATGACAAATAGTTTGGAAACTCGCGATATGTGGGGCATTAGGGCAAAACGAGCTCGATAACTACATACAGAAGCTACATAATCAGAATTTCCACGAGGAGTCTATGGATTATCTTCAAAAAATTCTTTGGATTTTCAAAGAATAAATCTTTAGAATTCTCAAGGTTAATGTTTTTAATTTGCACCATAAATTCTTCCAAAATTTCATCGGGAATTCATTCTTCTTCGGGAAGTCATTTTGATTTCTTTGTAGATTCAGCTAAATATTGCTTTAAATCTTTACCATGCAAAGATGCACAGGAAATGATTTAGAAATTTGAAAGAATTTTCACATCAGAAAATCTTTAAAATTTTGATTTAATTTTTTAAGGATTTCCTACTGGAAATGCTTCAAAAGTACAACCTTTACAGGTACTACAAAAGTACAATTTTTTCGTTATTTCCACTTGTAAAACATCGGAATTTCGTCGGGAAATTCATTATTGGTGTTTCAGATGAACTTTTTTCGATTTTCTACTGGAAAATCTTAGGAATTTCCATCGGAAATATTTTGGCATAGTCCGAATAATTTCTTTTGAAAATAAAAAAAAAACTGCTGAAAATGTCTAAGAATTTCTTTTGAAAAACGAAAAAAATTTCCATTGGAAATTTAGAAGAATTTTCTTTGAAGATTCATTAAAGTTGCCCACGATTTTAAAGGAAATCTTTAGATATTCTGTAAAAAAAGTAAGCTGGATTTTTTTTTTCTAATTTATATTGGAAATTCTTCGGAATTTGATGTTTATTGGAATTTTCATCGTAAATATGCATTTCGGATCCTTTTACGGATTCTTATAGTTCTTCAAAATTTCTACCGAACGTTTTCGGAACTCTTCCACAGAATTTCGGAAAAGAATGTCGTTGAAATTCTAAAGATTTTTCCGTGGAGACTCCGAAGAACTTCTTGTCAATATTCCGAAGGGTTTTCCTTGCAACTCCAGAATAATTATTCTTTATAATTAAGTAGATCTTGGAATTTAAAACTAATCCAAGCAATAAATATAGTCAATAGTTTAGACTTAAGAAGCCTAGTTTTTATTATATTATAATTAGGATAATTGATCGAAAAATTTAATAATGCACCTAAATGTTCTAAATGCACAAAATTCTAGTAGTGCGTATGAAAAAGGCTATGACATAGAGAAGCTTGCATTTAAAAAATCAACATGAAATCTTATATATAAAAATGAAATGGTCTGTGTTCGTATCCGCATAACTCGAAAACGGCTGGATGGATTTTCATTTCTTCAGCAGAAACATTCGTTATAGTTTCCGACGGGTTTATATGATATTTCCTAATGCGAAAATTACGAGTAAGGTTGAACAAATCGTGAAAAACTAAAATGGGAATTCGTATGGGAATTTCACATAGCCAGTTCACAACGCGCATTTTCGCCTACTATGCAGGACAACGTCTGCCGGGTCGACTAGTTCTAAATAAAATGCTTTTTAAATTCATAAAAGGGTCTTAGAACTTAGGAGATTCCTGCGATATGAAAAAAGCGGCAGTGTTCCAGAAAAAATCCCTCCAATTCCTAAAACAATCTAGGTTAAAAAATTGTGTTATAATAACGATTGAAATTGAATTCCAAAACAAATCTCAACCCTTTCAGGACGGATGGGTCATATATGCCCAGCGTTTTAGATTGTCTATAAAATCACAAAAGAGAGCTAGGCCACCATTTTCTTCAGTAAAATTGTTCATCAAGATATTGGCTTTACAGAAAAAATATGGGAGCCTAAATTTGACTGTCCTCGAAAACTCAGATATCCGAAACCTTGGGAAGATTTCGATTCTAAGAGCATACAATTGAAATTGAAATGTTTGAATCATTCTGAACACTCAGAAAAGATGGGTCATCCTGAACGTTAAGCCAGTGGTTATTATTCAGGAATACGAAATGCTCAAGGTACTCCAAAATGCTCTCAAGTTAGGCCCACGATACTGGTAGATATTTTGCAATGTCCTCATCATCGGTATATACCCAATCCGATGAAATAATCATATGATCCTAATTTCCATTAACATGAGATCCAAGAGACAAGGTACCCAAAATTATTTTGAGTCAACATCAAGTTGCAAACATTACAACTTCCATGACGTTTTGTATAACCTTAAAAGTCTGTAGTAGCTTGTATAAATAATAATTGAAGTCATATTAACCCAATGGACCTACTGGGATATTATATCATACATCATTCATAAGTTGGTTAATTGGATAAATCAAATGATCCAAACTCCAAAATAATAATTGGTCTATAATACATTCATTCCTCTATGAGTCGCTTATAAAAGGGCCTTTGACTGAAGCATATTCGAGATGTGGAATAGAAGTTCCCTGGAATTTTTTTCGAAAGAACCATCTGAGTGACCGAGAAAATATTTTTAGTAAATTTTTAAAAATTTTGTAATTATTTATTTCTAATATTGATTTATTTATGGAATGTTTGTATTTTTTCCGTGGAAAATTTTGATTTCTTTATGAAAAAATATTTTTTTATATTTGCAGTTTTTGGTTTTAAAGTGTTAATTTATTTTTGTTTTGTGGAAAATTCTTAATTGTTTATGGAAATTTTGCATTATTTGTAGAAAATTTGATATTTTTTTATTGCTCATACCATAATTTCTTTATTGGAAATTTCCTAATTGTTATGGAAAACTTTTAAAAATTTTCAGGTTGCTTTTTTACTTCTGTCGATATCGTATCTTAAAACATCGACTCATGGAAGGCCTGTTGTAGCTTGTGAAAGTAATAAATGAAATCGCATCGGCTCAATAGACCTGCTTGGATGCTTAGCGATACACGGATACATCAAAATTTTTGAATTCATGAATATTTATAATTTCCATGCTGGGTTTAGCTTGATTTTGAATCAGTTGAAATTGTCCATCTTCAAAATTGATCGGATTAACCATATGTTTTAGTTACATAAGGTTTTTTTTTTAAATTTTTGTACTTGAAAAAAACCACGTGGTCATAGGGGGGAGGGGGGGTCTGTCAAATGCCCACGATAAGCCACATGGGGGGAGGGGGGGTTGAAAATCTTCAAAAATATGACCACGTGGTTTCTGGATGGCCCCTAAGTAACATTTTTTTCATGAATTAATTTGAATAGCGCAATCAACAGAAAAACATGAAAGCTTTTGATTGCAGTACTCAAATTAAATCATGAAAAAAATGTTACTTAGGTCCTTTTGTAAAGTTAAGCGAGAATTATTGGCAGTGGCTGATTTTATACCCGTCGTTTCCACATACAGGCGCTATCAAATATGCGCATATAGCCAGCATGAGTTGACCGCCAGAAATTTGTATGGCGAAACTTTCTAACTAAATGACTAAATGATAACAAAATTCCAATCGTTTAAGTTACTGCAACTAGCGCTCTAACTCCGTTATTAGTTGAATTCTAATAACGAACCATTAGGCAAAGTTGTAGAAAAACCTTCGCACTAGAAGTCCACCATACAACATATTTTGAAATTCAGCTTCTGGAATGTGTGACAAACTACTAAATGATCGAACGCAAATTACTGAATGATCGTTAACATCCTTGGGCGAAAGACATCTAACGCGATTTTTCTCAAAATTAGGAACTTTTCATGAAAAACTATTTGGTACCGGTTATGTAGGAAGGCCTGGGGCCCTCCTTAGCCGTGCGGTAAGACGCGTGGCTACAAAGCAAGACCATGCTGAGGGTGGCTGGGTTGGATTACCGGTGCCGGTCTAGGCAATTTTCGGATTGAAAATTTTCTCGACTTCCCTGGGCATAAAAGTATCATCATGTTAGCCTCATGATAAACGAATGCAATAATGGTAACTTGGCTTAGAAACCTCGCAGTTCATAACTGTGGAAGTGCTGAATGAACATTAAGCTGCGAGGCGGCTCTTTCCCACTGTGGGGATGTAATGCCAATAAGAAGAAAAAGATGTAGGAAGGCGTCCGCTACTAAGCCTACCAAATATATTTTTGATTACGGTGCTAAATTTTGAGAACCTTACTGCCGTAATCTGAAAAAGTGACGTTTACGCCATTTTACAAAAAAATGGTGTTAACGAGCACTACTCATCGAGCTCTTTAACAGAAAAATGGAAAACATGCATGTTGTAAAATGGCTGTTACGTCACTTTTCCAGATTACGGCAGCTTAGATGCCTTTCGCTATACCGATTTCAGAAAGTTAACTCCTAGTGTGCTGCTGTAAGCACACTCAAAGCAGGCGATTTATTGGCCTATCATCAACATTGTGGGAACGGGAAGCCGCCAGTGAAGTTGCTGCCAATTTCTGATCCAGAAACAACAATAATCGACTCCCGCATCCGGTTCTCTCGGACGGGATCCACTTTTGGAACAAACTGCATTTTAGTAATCTGTTAAATGGGACTGAAAATGGGAATGAATCTATGAGTGACAACAGTGGTTTTGCCCAACCTGATTTCGATGATGCATTTTCTCTATTTGTTACGAATATTGACCGTGCAGCAAAAGGAGCCGATGTGGAAAGACTAGTGTGTTCCTGTTTGAATATTGTTGATAGTAGTAATATTAGGGTACATAGGCTTGAATCCAAACAAAAATTGCATAAGTAAGATTATATATCTTTGAAGATTGTGTGAGATAAGAAGTTGAAGCTCTCGGCCATGAAGCCGTCAACTTGGCCGAGAAATATAAAGTTCAGGGAATTTAAAAATCGACGTACTTTTTGGATACTCAAACATCCCTAACTGAATTGTATTAAAGCATACAAGGAGTTCAAGTGTGATGTTATTGAATATTTAACTGTAATTTTGTCTATGGATACTGTTGGATAGCTAATTTAGATTGCACTGTTTATGAATGTACTCGTTGATGTTATATATTAGTGTTTAGTATTAAGAATTATTTGCGTAAGACTCTATTGCCCATGATCGCATATTCTTACACTCGCATTTTTGTTCATATTGTAGCAAGCCTGTGCATCGTTCAGTAAGCTCAATATACTGCATCTAATACGACAACAATAAAATAGGCTTTACTATCTAACTTATCCGGGCCCTCCTTAGCCGTGCGGTAAGGCGCGCGGCTACAAAGCAATACCATGCTGAGGGTTGCTGGGTTCGAATCCCGGTGCCGGTCTAGGCAATTTTCGGATTGGGAATTGTCTCGACTTCCCTGGGCATAAAAGTATTATCGTGTTAGCCTCATGATTTTTTTTCTATTGCGTTTATTTGAGAGGCTCAGGCGTGTATAACACTTAACGGAGACGAGACTTTATGATATTTACAATCGATATCATCTTACTATCAACAGTTAGTAAGGGGAAAGGGTATAGACCAAGATACTCGTGGCCACTCAAGGTTAGATTGCGTAATTTTAGGACGGACTAGGTTGGGATTTAGGTTTGAGGTATTACAGCTGCTCATCCGGGTATTTGACGTCATTAACGGTATGGCGTAGCGTCGGGCTCGAGTTGTGGTTCGTCAGGGAGCATCTTCCGGATGGCCATAGCTACGTATTACACAGAACGATAAGACAAAAACAAAACAAAAACTAGAAAGAAAAAAAAATAGGGGAATTAGACTTTTATGTTAGACGAGCATTAGCCTCATGATATACGAATGCAAAAAATGGTAACTTGGCTTAGAAACCTCGCAGTTAATAACTGTGGAAGTGCTTAATGAACACTAAGCTAAGAGGCGGCTCTGTCCCAGTGTGGGGATGAAATTCTAATGAGAAGAAGAAGAAGAAGAAGGTAACCTGGAAATGATTGAGTTTGTGGAGAGGATTGACAAACGATTTACAAAATCAACCAAAATGTAAATGTTACAAATATGCGATCATGGGCAGTTTATAAGTCAGTTAAAAGTTTATAATAAAATAAATAAAAATACAATGAGTGAAAAAATACAAATTTCAAGAACGAAGTTTTCGTTAGAGAAGGAGTATTAAAGTCGTTTAAACGGGTGAAAAAAATATTTATGCAGTTTTTTACGACCTCGACCCAGAGTCAAGGCTGCAGAACAAAACTATTCAAAATATGAATCGAGCTATATGCTCGGGATTCAGCCAAATCGCACCAAGCGCCAATGAAAAATGGCCAATTATCTTGCACTAATTTTCACGTAGCAGATCCAACTGAACACAAACCTTATCGGACATACTTCCACGTTATATATGAGGATATTCAGCAACACCATCTGGGCATCTAAAATATTCTCCGGATGGAGTTAAAATGAAACACGAAATAAAAATCCCAAGTTGCACCGAATAAACCATCAATCTTCCTAAATCCTGGTTTGGATTACTTCACAGACTGCTTCACGATAGGTAGACAGCATCATTTATTAAAGAATTAAAAGGGGTCTTTCGAATTACATTAAGGATAAACAATTGAATAATATCGACATTTTCAATTGCTGCGCACCGTGAAACCTTTTAAAATTTTAATCAGCATGTCAGAGACTAATTTCAAAACTTAAAAACTGTACATCGTTTGTCGCATCATAAACTTTTCAGTGAAGCCATATCCGGTGAGAGTTTTCCTCTTCGAAAAACATCTGTTCGGCTGTTAATGCTGGCGGAGAGTTAATTCTAAGCTTCTGCTGCCTGGAGGATTGGATGCTATTCGGCTTTGTTTCAGGGGGTTCATGTTTGCTCCCTTCTGTTGGTGACAAAGCGTAAAGCTCCTCCCACACTAATTTTGTCTGGCTCGTGCTACCGGCTTTTTTCACAGGATTAACTTCATTTGACACTTGCTGGTTTCACATGACCATGCTGCTGACGTCAAGAGAAAAAACAACTTGCATAAAGTCTACCGAATATGCCTAATTTTGATTCAATTTACTACCAATCAGACATAGGTAAATCCCGCAAATCTAGCGCAATGAAAGATTACAAATGTTTCATATTGGCAAATAACTTTAAGTGATAATCCACCTAGTCCAACTTTACATTACATTAAAAATAAAACTGAATAGATTAGGGATGGGTCTTTCCTTCTCCCAGAACATGGACGTTAACACTAAGTAAGGACAGAGTAATTTTTGATATTTTGTTATAAAATAGTTGATTACTGAAATTAGTTTCGAATTTATTTCGTAAGCGATCGAAAATTTGAGCGGAGCAACAGATGGTTCAAACTCGAATCAAACAAAACTGGCCGACTCACTTGAATTGCTATAAAGTTGACCAATGCACTTGTCTAATATAAATCTAACATAATGCGGGATGGCTTTGAGGATGACACAACGTGTTGCACGCTTCGGTGACGTGCACAGATCAAACAAAATAAATTATCACTCGAACTAGCTGCCACGAACAGATGACACCCGGCGGAACCACGTGAAAATGAGTAAGTTTATGAACACCATGACCCCATTGATTGGCAGTGCGAGCAGGCGCAACCGGAAATGTCATATTTGAATGGTGATTTCCCGATGCCATCCGCTTAGGACATCGTGTCCGCTTCAATAAACCGTGATTAATTACGTTCACAGCTTGGGCGCTACCTTCGCAATTGTGGGGCGCACCATTAGAAACAGAAGCCACGTACATCCCGTTAGAAGATATCACACAGATCGTGCTTAATTTGAAATCTCTGTTTGTGAGTGAGTTGTTGAATGCGAGAGTCACTGTGGGATGGCGAAAGAGATTCGTTTCGATAGCGCTGTTTACATCCAAACGCATGATGCATTATTCATTTGGTACTCTGCATGATATGCAATTTGAAAAACAATCCTGTAATTATCGGCTTCAACCGTGGATATTAGATAGAATGCCAAACATTGTGGAAATGAATTACATGACAAAAATCGATTTGAGCTAGTTTGGTTTTGACAAAATGATGACCACCATTTGGGCTGTTTTAATCAACAGAGCAAGTAAAGAGTACTACATATAGATGGTAAGCACCTCAGGGCGTGTTTAAAAGTTCTATGGCCTGATGGTCGATTTTTTCGATAGGCCTGCTTATATTTTAGTGAACTTAACATATTTCTTCATGGGTGTTACGCCACCATGAGCTTCTGGATCTGTCTCTGCGACGACGTGTAGCCTATGCGACAATATTTTCGTTCCCGATTGCTCTTAGCTTCTGGAAATACCAATGGGGCAGCTAAATAAAATCTCCATAAGGGATTGGAAGTTTCCCAATTAGGCAATTGCCAACTAAGAAATCAGGACAGAAGTAATTGATAAAAATGAAATTTCCCCAAACAAAACAAAACTTTCATCAACATTAAAAACATTCCAAGAAACTTAAATGTTTTAGCACTTTTTAAAGTAAACTTGCTGCAATTATAAAAACTTAATTTTCCAAAAAACCAAAACTTTCCATTGAAAAAATACAAAATTTCCAAAAATAAATCATAAAGCAATAAACATTTAAAAAATATTCCACTGAATATTTTTTTACTAGAAAAAATGAAAACTTTCCACGAAACATCAATAAAGAGCAATTAAGAAATCCTAAAATTTCCAGTCAAATTAATGGAATTTTGCATGAACAATAAATGTTTTTTAGAGAGGGAAAATTTTGTAATTGCTTTATTGATTTATTTTTGACATTGCGGCCATATAAAGCAAAATAAACCAGAAGCTTTGCAGACGCTAGAACTTTACACATGACTGACCATGATTAATGTTTGAATATGCTCTCAAATCGTGTCGGTAAATTGAAAGATGTCTAATCTCTTGATGACACCTGCGACCATTGCCACAGAATTGTGGTTAAGCTATAAATCCAAACTTTGGATACAAATAACTAATAACCATCCATGATTTAGTTTCAGTCATTTAGATCTAGTGAATGCGTAATGCAATTTTTATTTCATTGGAGATCAAATTAAATTGCCCACCGGTGAAATCATAAACAATATAAAACAGAAAAACTCACGAAAATAAAACAGATCATGTACGATAAATAAAAAAATCACTTATTTTGAATTGCTTGACGTACATTACCGCAGTTAATCACAAAGATAAGCATTTTGTGCTGATTAAACAGCAATGCTTAATGGATTGTAATTGGGTGCATATGTTAATGGCCACGTAATTTGAATAATGAGAACGTTCAAAGCAATCATGAAATAAATTCATTTCCAACTGATGAGACCTGTTGTTTGCTACACTCTGTGGCAGCACCATCTTCGAAGTGTACCATCCTACACAGGTTTGCATCCCCAGTGGAAAAATCATTTCAAATTATACCCAGCGTTTAATGATGATTATCTGAAACAAGATTGCTAGAACTGATTTGCATGCTAACCAACTCGAATGGGAGAAAGACAACCCTCGTTTTAAGTGTAATGAACGATTCCGCTGTGTATCTGTGTTTTGTTCCACCCACCTCCATGTGGCATGGAATCCCTAACGATGATGGGGGGAAATAAATGCTAATTACAAACAGCATAACTAACGCTGTGGTACAGTTTCAGTGAATCAGTGAGGTACCTCGAAAGTTTACTATCTTTGTACATACACAGCTATATATTGGTCCCATTCGACCGATTCCGATTGGGAATAAGCTTAGATGCCTGTTAAAGTTTAAAGCGGCATCCTTTAACTGATGTTTATTGGTATTTTTTGGACAAGCAGAGTGCCACAGGCATGCGATAAATCGGGATCATCAGAATAACTGGGCAATTGACTGGTCTGAAAACGACCTAAGTAATACCATTGCATTTAAACCCTTGACTTTGTGTCTGGTTGTTATGTCGACTTCACCAAACGTGGTAAAAGTCTTGAAGTCTCATCGAACTGTGGCATTCCACTGATTCCGGCATTCCATTTTCGTCGTTTTATCGTTTGGAGGAGATTTTTGTGGAGTCCGTGCGCTCGTCAAGGCCCGCCCTTCGGGGTAGCGAAACGGAGTGTGGTGAAGTTTCGTCAAAAAGAGAAGCGAAAAGTAATTGGTTGGCGATCGACGGTGGTCCAAAACGTTCCGAACCCTACGGACCGTTCGGAGAGCTCGGCGCGTGGAATACGTCGCCAATTGCGTACCACAGTGCCGGATTGGAACCGAAGGCGAGGGTTCATTTCATCACGGGCGGTCATAGCCGTAAAAAGCGAAGCCGTGCGGAGGTGAGTTGGCCCTTGTCCGGAGGGGAAAATCAACCCGGGAAGCGCGACATCCGTCGACGCAGCTCTCACGATAAAATCGGAGGCCTTCCGTCCAGCCGCCACCCACTTCGCAACTTTAGTTCGGCCATATTTGCACGGGCTCATCAGCTGCGCACCATCCTGCAGCTAGGCGATTCTTCTGTCGCCGCCATCGTGAAGGACAGCTTCGCCGCCATCGCCACGAACAGGTTCAACGCCATCGTTCCGAACCGGTTCGCCGCCATCGCGCCGGCGAAACCCAGCAAGTCGACGAAGAAGAAAACCTGCACAGGTATGTGACTAGTGTGTAGACTTGGCCATGATCTAGATAAACATTTCCATATCCGTACCAATTCCAAATGTGTTCAACCCGAAACAAATAAACCCCATGAATTGTAAGTAAGAAGATCGAGTAGTTTTTCAGTTGGAGTAATCGCTGAGAGATCACTCCGTTCGCTTTTCCGTTCCGTTCCGGTGACTACGTTGATCACTCGCTTTGCATAATTTCTGCCGGGATTTATTGGCGGGTTGGAAAAGTTTGAGGGTAACGTAACTTGGGAGGTGGCCAAATTGGAGAAGCACTTGGTGCAAAGCAATATTTTAAGTTTCAGCCAGCGACCATTCGAGTGACCCCTGAGGAGAGAAGTCGAGTATTAGTCACCACCGGTTAATCATAAACCTCGAGCTGAAGCGACGAACGGTTACAATAGATAGACTGTTGCTTTTGACATAGGTTTACATATTGAGGATGTCACGTAAAAGTGGAAAAACATTTGGTCTACTAGCTCTGCCGTTTTTTTTTTCAATCTATTTTGTACTTAAATCTACATCGTAGCGCTGCAGGAAATCTGCTGGACAGGGCAAAAGTATGGAAAAGCGAGCATCGAGCGACTACCTTCTACCAAAGCTGTGGCATCAACAACGAGCGTGGGACTGGCTTCATAGTTTTGGGCAAGATTCGCCAATGCGTGATTGGGTGGCAGCCAATCAACGGAAGGATGTGCAAGCTGAGGATAAAAGGCCGTTTCTTCAACTATAGCATCATCAACGTGCACTGCCCACAAGAAGGGAGACCCGATGACGAGAAAGAAGCGTTCTTTGCACAGCTGATGCAGACATACGACAAACACTGCGGGACATCAACATCGTCATCGGCGACATGGACGCACAAGTATAGACCGGTCATCGGACCGGATAGTCTGCATGTCGTCTTGAACGACAACGGCCAACGAACGATGCATAAACTTTGCAGACTCCCACGAAATGGTAGTCCGAAGCACTTTCTTCTCCCGCAAGAATATCCACAAGGCCACATGGAAATCACATTAGCATTAGCATTTAGCAGTTCGCACAAATTCGTAGGTGGTACAAGCCAAGACTATTGTATGAGAGTAGCATCACTTTCATCCGTCACCACAGATATTGATTTGGGACTAATCACTAACTCCTAGATGAAAGCAAAGTACTCTACAATAGTCGAGATCTTACCTGGCCACGTCCTTGCGAATGCTGAGGAAGGGGAAGGATGGTTTGTTAGATACCTATTTAAGAAAGATGCAGAGAACTCTACGACCTCTCATACATAGGTGCCATGGGAGGTTTTGGGATTGTGTGGAAGGTTATAACAGAAGGAATCGTTTTGGTATATCGTGAAACACGGAAATAACTAAGATAGAAATACAAAGTAGGAAAGGGACGAGCCTGGAATTGAACCCACGACCTACTGCTTATAAGGCAGAAGCGGTAGCCACTAGACCAACGAGCTCCACAAGGCCACATAGAAATCACATAATCAAAAAATGGAAAACCAAATCGAACACGTTCTAATCGACGGCATATTCTTCTCCGACATCACGAACGTCCGCACTTACCACAGTGTGAATATTGAATCCGACCACTACCTCGTTGCAGTATGTCTGCGCTCAAAACTCTCAACGGTGTACAACACGCGTCGGAGTCGACTGCCACGGCTAAACCAATGGCGGCTACAAGACGGTAGACTAGCCCAAGACTACGCGCAGCAGCTGGAAGGACACTCCCAACGTAAGAACAATTAGGCGTAGCGTCTCTTGAAGGTGGCTGGAGAGATATTCAATCCGCCATTGGAAGCACCGCAACCGCTGCACTAGGCACGGTGCCCCCGGATCAGAGAAACGAGTCAAGTTCTATGAGAAGTTGAACCGTTCACGTAAGGGCCACGTGCCACAGCTCGATATGTGTAAGGACATAAACGGGAACCATCTTTCAAACGAGCGTGAGCTGATCCAAAGGTGGCGGCAGCACTACGAAGAGCACCTGAATGGCGATGTTGCAAACAACGGTGGCGGTATGGTAATGAACCTAGGAGCATGCGCGCAGGACATGCGACTTCCGGATCCGAATCTCCAGAAAATCCAGGAGGAGATCGGCCGGCTGAAAAACAACAAAGCCCCTGGAGTTGACCAACTACCGGGAGAGCTGTTTAAACATGGTGGTGAGGCAGTGGCTAGAGCGCTGCATTGGGTGATTACCAAGGTTCGGGAGAGTGAGGTTCTGCCGCAGGAGTGGATGGAAGGTGTCGTGTGTCCCATCTACAAAAAGGGCAATAACCTGGATTTTAGAAACTACCGCGCAATCACATTGCTGAACGCCGCCTACAAGGTACTCTCCCAAATTTTATGCCACCGACTAACACCAATTGCAAGGGAGTTCGTGGGGAAGTTCCAGGCGGATTTTATGGGCGAACGCTCCACCACGGACCAGGTGTTCGCCATTCGCCAAGTACTGCAGAAATGCCGCGAATACAACGTGCCCACACATCATCTATTCATCGACTTCAAAGCCGCATATGATACAATCGATCGGGACCAGCTATAGCAGCTGATGCACGAAAACGGATTTCCGGATAAACTGATACGGTTGATCAAGGCGACGATGGATCGGGTGATGTGCGTAGTTCGAGTTTCAGAGGCATTCGCGAGTCCCTTCGAAACGCGTAGAGGGTTACGGCAAGGTGATGGTCTTTCGTGTCTGCTATTCAACATTGCTTTGGGGGGTAGTAATACGAAGGGGAGGGATTGACACGAGTGATACGATGTTCACGAAGTCCGTCTAGTTATTTGGTTCCGCCGACGACATTGATACCATGGCATGAAACTTTGAGAGGATGGAGGAAGCCTACATCAGACTGAAAAGCGAAGCTAAACGTATTGGACTAGTCATCAATACGTCGAAGACGAAGTATATGATAGGAAGAGGCTCAAGAAAAGTCAATGTAGGCCACCTACCACGAGTTTCTATCGGTGGTGACGAAATCGAGGTGATTGAAGAATTCGTGTACTTGGGCTCACTTGGGTGACCGCCGTTAACGATACCAGCAGAGAAATTCGGAGACGCATAGTGGCTGGAAATCGTACGTACTTTTGACTCCTCAAGACGCTCCGATCGAATAGAGTTCGCCGCCGTACCAAACTGTAGATAGTCAAAACGCTTATTAGACCGGTAGTTCTCTACGGACACGAGACCTGGACGATGCTCGTGGAGGATCAACGCGCACTCGGAGTTTTCGAAAGGAAAGTATTGCGTACCATATGGTGGGGTGCAGATGGCGGATGGTACATGGAGAAGGCGAATGAACCACGGGTTGCATCAGCTGTTGGGAGAACCATCCATCGTTCACACCGCGAAAATCGGAAGACTGCGGTGGGTCGGGCACGTAGCCAGAATGTCGGACAGTAATCCGGTGAAAATGGTTCTCGACAACGATCCGACGGGCACAAGAAGGGTGGGCAAGGTAGATCGATCAGGTGGAGGACGATTTTTGGACCCTCCGCAGACTGCGTGGTTGGCGAAGTGCAGCCATGGACCGAACTGAATGGAGAAGATTTTTATGTGCAGCACAAATTCACTCCGCCCTTAGTCTGGTAATAAATAAGGCCGATACAAATATTTAAAATCTATTTTGTCTTCTCCCCTAGAGATGTCGTGAAATCCCGATTAATCGATTAGTTGCTAATCGATTACTCTTGATTCTTGTCGATTATTGAATCGATTAATCATTGTATAGTAATCGATTCAAAATTAATCGATTATCACAACGATGAATCGATTAATCGAAATAATCAATTAATTTTCGACATCCTTATGATGTCGTAAAATTCTGATTAATCGATTAGTAACTAATCGATTACTCACGATTCCTCTCGATTATTGAATCGATTAATCGTTGGGTAATAATCGATTCAAAATTAATCGATTATCACAACGATGAATCGATTAATCGAAGTAATCGATTAATTTGCGACATCTCTATTCTCCCCCTCGATTTTTTTTCGCCAAAAAATAATATTTTGAGGGGGCAACAAAATAAAATTCTGATAATTTTGAGGATTTTCAAAACATTCTTTAACAAATCCAAGGAGTTTTTTATTTTTTTTGCCTTTCTCGTATACTAAGTATACGGTAAAGGCTATATGATCGCTCCAAAAACAAACTTTTTATAGAAGGCCTGGAGACCCATAGTGTTATATACCGATCGACTCAGCTCGACGAATTGAGGTGATGTCTGTGTGTATGTGTGTGTGTGTGTGTGTGTTTGTATGTGTGTGTGTCTGTGCACACCAGCCCAAAAAAAATTGTCACTCATTTTTCAGGTACTTATCCTTAACCGATTTACTCGCAACAAGTTGCATTCGACGCAGGATACTCTACCATTGTTTTCTATTGAAAATTGGTCTGATCGGACTATGGGCTCGGAAGTTATGGCCAAAATACCACATTTTTATAGAAAAATTGAATAAAAAAAATGTCACTCATTTTTCAGGCACTTATCCTTAACCGATTTACTCGCAACAAGTTGCATTCGACGCAGGATACTTTATCATTGTGTCCTATTGAAAATTGGTCAGATTGGACTATGGGCTCGGAAGTTATGGCCAAAATACCACATTTTTATAGAAAAATTTAGAAAAAAAATGTCACTCATTTTTCAGGCACTTATCCTTTACCGATTTACTTGCAACAAGTTGCATTCGACGCAGAATACTCTCTCATTATTTCCTATTGAAAATTGGCCAGATCGGACTATGGGCTCCCGAGTAATGGCCAAAATACTATTTTTATAATGCACGAGAAAGGCACCATCACCGCTAGGTGGATTAATCTGGGTTTTCATTTTAATATTTATTTTTTAATTGACCCTCCTTGACCTTTGTGAGACCAGTAAGATAATAAGTCATTTAAAGGGTATCAGGCCATTTGGCCGAATGCCGTTTGGCCGAACGCCATTTGGCCGAATGCCGTTTGGCCGAACGGGTCGTTTGGCCGAATGCCGTTTGGCCGAATAGTTAAAAAAAATTGACCTAAGTTTACAAGTAGTCCTTCTTCCTCCTACCTTCTTTATTCTTCCTTCTTCTTTCTTCCTTATTTTGTCTTTTTCCTTCTTCCTTCTTCCTTCTTTCGTTTTCCTTCTTCCTTCTTCATTCTTCCTTCTTCCTTCTTCCTTATTCCTTCTTCCATCTTCCTTCTGACTTCTTCTTTCTTCCTTCTACCTTCTTCCTGCTTCCTTCTTCCGTCTTCCTTCTTCCTTATTTCTTCTTCCTTCTTCCTTCTTTCTTCTTTCGTCTTCCTTCCTTTCTTCTTCCTTCTTCTTTCTTCCTTCTTAATTATTTCTTCTTCCTTCTTCCTTCTACCATCTTTCTTCGTCCTGCTTCCTTCTTTCTGCTTTCTTCGTCCTTCTTTCCTCTTCTTTCTTCCTTAGATTTTCTTCTTTCCTCTTCCTTTTTCCTTCTTCCTCCTTCCTTCATCGTTCTTCCCTCTACCTTCGTCCTTCTTTCCTCTTTTTTCTTCCTTCCTCTTCCTTCTTCCTTCGTCCTTCTTTCCTCTTCTTTCTTCCTTAGTTTTTCTTCCTTCCTTTTCCTTCTTCCTTCGTCCTTCTTCTTTCTTTCTTCTTTCGTCTTCCTTTTTTCTTCTTCCTTCCTCCTTCTTATTTTTTTCTTCTTCCTTATTCCTTCTATCATCTTTTTTCTTCCTTCTTTCTTCTTTCTTCTTCCTTCTTCCTTCTTTATTCTTCCTTCTTTCTTCTTCCTTCTTCCTTTTTCCTTTTTCCTTCTTCCTTCTTCCTTCTTCCTTCTTCCTTCTTCTTTCTTCCTTCTTTCTTCTTCCTTCTTCCTTCTTCTTCCTTCTTCCTTCTTTCTTCTTCTTTCTTCCTTCTTCCTTATTCCTACTTTCGTCTTCCTTTTTCCTTCTTTCTTCTTCCTTCCTCCTCCTTCCTTCTTCTTCTTCCTTCCTCCTTCTTCCTTCTTCTTTCTTCGTTTTTCCTTCTTCCTTCTTCTCTCTTCCTTCTACCTTCTTCTTTCTTGCTTCTCACTTCTCACTTCGTAAGAAAGCGTATTTTAACTATTCGGCCAAACGGCATCCGGCCAAATGGCGTTCGGCCAAATGGCATTCGGCCAAATGACCCTAAACCAATTAAATATTTGTAACGGCCTAAATAAATAAATAAAAAACGAAAACGAGGTGGTTGAAGAACTTGTGTACTTGGGACTTGACTTGGGATCACTGGTCACCTTCGATAACGATACCAACAGAGAAATTCGGAGACGCATCGTTCAGAATAGCGTACGTACTTTGGACTCCGCTCCGATTGAATAGAGTTCGTGGCCGTACCAAACTGAATATCTATAAAACCCTCCTAAAACCGGTAGTCCTCTACGGAAACGCGACCTGGACGATGCTCACTCGGATTCACCCTATTTAGGTAATGAAAACAAATAGGGTATCGTGGGAATGGAACGCTAGGTTAACAAGGTCGCGTCTTATTGTCCGAACAAGATAGAGTTAAACTGCAGGAATACCGAGACCTTCACCATGCAAAGACACCCCAACAGAACAATCTATTGAATTTCCATGGTAGTTTTAGTTGGACATTCTTCTACAATCTACTAAGTCCTAGAAATTGATTTTTGAGAGAAGTGCTTTGCCCCTTTGGTAGTGTTTTATTTACGTAATATTTTATAAATAACATTTATAAGTTTTGATAGCTGTACAAACAGTTGCCCTAATTGCACGGCCACCTTTCCCTGCCTTTAACTCTCTTTCCCAGTGACATCAGTTAGGCCACTTTATCACTTTCACTGTATATCTGGTTTTCTTACAGAAATATCACTACCCCGCGTGTATTAATGAATGAGGAAATGTTTCGGACCATGAAATATGAATTTTCGCTACTGCTGTTGCGCCGACTGATGCTCGCGACGGACGATTAGAGATGTCGCAAATTAATCGATTATTTCGATTAATCGATTAATCATTGTGATAATCGATTAATTTTGAATCGATTATTACCCAACGACTAATCGATTCAATAATCGAGAAGAATCAACAGTAATCGATTAGTTACTAATCGATTAATCGGGATTTTACGACATCATAAGGATGTCGCAAATTAAGCGATTACTTCGATTAATCGATTCATCGTTGTGATAATCGATTAATTTTTAATCGATTACTACCCAACGATTAATCGATTCAATAATCGATAAGAATCGAGAGTAATCGATTAGTTACTAATCGATTAATCGAGATTTTACGACATCTCTACGGACGATTAGGAACTGTCTTTATTTACAATTTTACGTACTATACTAATACATACAAAACATACAAATCTTTACTTACATTATAAAACATTCACGTTTAACATAAAATCTGTGGACAGTGGGTGCGTGTGTACAATAAAATGGCAAGTATAATTTGTTTTCTATGTAATGTGTGTTGTGTAGTGCATGTAGTGTATCCATTTACAAATATTTACATTTAATCAAATTTCATTTTCAGGTAAGTATTAAACAGTAGCCACGATTCTTTATATGTAAAATCGATATAATCTTATTACTAAAAGTTAGTAAGAAAACTACACAAGCCAACTTACTCGTGGTAACTCGATGTTAGGCATTTATAAATTTACTCGGTAAGAAATTATGAAACTCAACAACATTTTTCATTGAACTTGCCTTATGGAGCAATGCGTAGTAACGCAGATGTTATGGTAATTTGCCTAATTGTAGTGTGTCGTGTGCGATGCACGTGATGTGTTGTGTGTGTGTCACACATAATTTCTCAATGAAATAAATTTTAAAAATGTAAATGTGTACTCGACTACTAAGCGAAACGAGACAGCCATATTCCAATGTGTAATTTTGTTTCTGCTGCAAGCTAAACATCCATGATATGCAACTTTCGACATTTCCCTCTCGAAAACGTCCGAAAAAGTTTTCTCATTTACTACAGATATGGAACAGCTCTCGAACGGAAAGATGCTCACTGTGCACATATTTATATATCAAATTCGGATGCAACGTTTTACAATCTGAGAGAAAACAATGCTTCAAAATTCCTGCTGCAAACAGCCTTACGGAAGGATTGCCATATATCAGTTAGGCGATGATGCTGCCTTCCGTAACACAAATAAAACTGAGAGTAAATAAACGGAAGTTTTCTTTTAGCTGAGAATAGATGCACTCGAAATTATTTACTGTTCTGGCTGAAACTGAATGTGTCACGATACCTAGGTCAACCTGTTTGTAGCAGCTAATCAATGAACGCAATTGCTTGCTGAACTATACTCTTGGCAAACTGGAAATCAATCTCTCCTGATGTTCTTTGATTCATGGTTTTCTGATTGTATGTTATAAATGAGGTGCTATACTGAATGTTGAATCATGCTTTTAAATTGTGGATCAGCTAGCCTTCCAACTAAATAAAGTACATAAAAAATCAATAAAGATTCAACGTTTGTCTATATGCAATGCATACTTAAGTTTTTGTAATTGTTGAACAGTCAAATAAAACTATCGGATTATATCATGACCACGAGTGCCAGAACAGAATCCAACGACAATCGATATTGGATTCTGAAAACTATGTCCTCCTGTATCCCACACTTCAAATGACCAATCACCCATCAGTTCCTATCAATCAGAGATTCGTGTTCGTTCTGATCCAAGTCAGATAGTATTCCGACTAACCGGCCAGTCGGATTCGTGTACCATGCTGCTGCTTCTGCTCCTGGGTATAAAGATTTGCCGGTCTCAGTTTTCGACCACAAAGCGACATTTTCCCGCTCTCTATCGTCCCAAATTCAAATAAATCAGCAAAGTGCAATTTAGATTTGAGCCTCGAAGGATCCATTTCGGTTTCATTTGGTCGGTGTCCACCACCACGAGCGGGACAGTTCGTTTGTATTGATTTAGCACCCGTTCAATGTGGCCATTTTGCCACCACCGGCACCGCCAACCGCACTCAATCAATGTGCCGTGGCATGGAATGACGCTTCTGACTGTCGAAATGGGAATGTCTGTTGAATCCGCGCGTGAACCGATATGTTCTCCTGTTTTGGGTAAAGCTTCGGCTTGGATTTGGTTGCAACCTATATGTCACTCTTCAGAAACGATTGATGACCAGCGGACATGATCGCACCAAGCCGGATATGTTGGTCGGTAGATAGTGTTTTGAATTTGAGCGCTCGATTGATTTGATGATTCGAGTTTCAGGATTGTGTGTCGTTGTAAAATATGCAGAGTACGGCAGAATTTATTCTCATTCCAGCAAGAATGTTGAGCCCAACATGTTAGATCGCACCTGACGCTTCAATCACTGAGGTCACCAATCATAATATGATTCATTCAAGTTTGACAAACACAATGCACAACCGGAAAATGGCGTGGATAATGTTTGTTTAGCGCAGAGCACTTTTTTTTCCTGTTCGGGTGTGCCACTGCGACCAATTATTAGATCTATTGTAACGAGGCCAGAGCACTTAATCAGAGATTACAAGAATTCACTACAATTTTGTATTAATCCCGCGCTCATTTTGCCTCAATTTGCGACAAATACACATATTGCGTAATAATCTTTATTTGAATCATGTGGGATACTCGACAAAAAGACAACTAGACAAACAATGTTTACATTTAAGAATACCATTCCCTTCTTTGCTTTCTTGTAAGTATTGTAAGAATTTTAATAGAGAGAAGAAGCGACAGAGAAAATGATGACACTGTAGAACGTGATTAAAAAGTGAAACGAGCCATGCAAATAATGGAAAGTCATACAACCCACATTCACCACGAATGCTGTAAGTTCGCACTAACTGGTTGCACGTGGCGGTGAGGGAAGAGTCCTTCTGAGACAAGGTTTTGCACTGCTCTACCATCTTCAAACGGTGACTCCTACCTACATATGTGCACTGCAACGACGAGTGACTTTCCATGCTTAATTGTTCTGTCCAACAAAAGCCTGGAGGGGTGCAGTTGTTGATAACGCTGCGTTATACTACAGAGGTTCATGCATGGAAGTAGAGCCATGATTATAGTAGGAAAAATCAATTACCTAAATCCCGTAAACTGATACGAGATGAATTTTTATTCAACAGTATGGCAAGTGATTGACACCCTATCAGCGGTGATACCCACAACTCAAGACACAATTTTTGTTTTGTTTTTAGCTTTGAAGGTTTAAAAACAGAATCTCGATACTTCCTTCTCTGTGTAGATCTGAGGTGGGACTGTGAGACCGGACGCAGTATCAAATTGAGCACAATATGGCTAAACTAAGGCTAAACTAAGGCTAAACTAAGGCTAAACTAAGGCTAAACTAAGGCGTAGATTTAACACTCGTCTGATGCTACACGGGCGGACATGTAAGGTAAGTGGTGCCAATCCGTTGCAGGATGGGGAAACCACCACACTGTCTGAGGACTACACCTGGGCTTCGAAAAATCAATAGGTTGGTATTGCCTGCAAAGTACCTGTCTGATATCCTGTTGGCAGTATCAGAGTCCGGGTAGGTGAGTGCTAGGCACGCGTGACGTGCCGCGTGTTTCACGCCCAAATGCACAGGAGGTGCACAGAGTGGATATAAATGGGAGATGGAGGTATTACAACCCCCACTGAGTGAGAGACTGAATGTCAAGAGAGTGGTGCAAGCGAAAGGGACTGGATGTATGAGCGAGCACAAAGTTAGACTCGCATGGTACGTGTGGCCAGAGTGACTGCTTAAGCAGTAGTGTGATCCGGCTGCCAGGGACGGATTGAGTGAAGTCTCGCTAGGCCTGGCAGGAGTGTCGGGGGGCAGATACCTCTTATTTTATTTTTTTCTTCCTAAGCAATGGAGGGGGAATCTGCTCAACAGACATCCTGGGTTGACCAGGAAGTGCGGGGTTAGGGATCACCGAGGGAGGCAGGACTACATCCCCGACCCGCTAAACCGTTTCCATTGCCGCCAAGCCCATAGTCCCTTCGGTACAACCAGAA
This sequence comes from Armigeres subalbatus, assembly GCF_024139115.2. Classification (NCBI taxonomy): domain Eukaryota; kingdom Metazoa; phylum Arthropoda; class Insecta; order Diptera; family Culicidae; genus Armigeres; species Armigeres subalbatus. The sequence continues at coordinate 239,085,740 of NC_085141.1, read as the reverse complement.
AGTAATGCTTCAAAGGGGGGCCAGTGCACTACGCACCCTCGAGGTTAGCTGCGTGTCCTTGCAGCACCGAACATCGTAACTCGCTTTTTTAGAAGAACACCATGGTATCGTGCCAGCGCGTTTCCGGCTTTCCAGGTGGCCTTAACGCCCTATGTCCTCGGAAGGTGGGAAGGGTCGACTTCGCGCCTGCTTCCCTCTGCACGACTGGTATCAAAACTGATGATGCCGCGTGCACCCCAAATTGACCTTTCTGCGATAGGGCCTATTCGCCAGCACACAGAGGGACTTGCCGACGCCTGCCCCAGCCTCGGGCTCGGAACCCGCCCGGTTGACCGACGCCGCGAAAGCGACGATACCATGTTGTTCTTCGCGCGGCCACTTGTTCGGTAAAAGGATCGAGTTCGACCACAGAGCATGACCATCGGTATGACCCATGAAGCCGACTCCGATCCCTTGGACCACCTCTTATTTGCGCCTGAACTAGCCATCCTTGAGTCCACGCGTCACCTTCTGTGTAGCTCCGAGACGATTTGGGCGATAGCCGATAAAACGGCGTTCCAGCCAACTTCATCTTTACACATCCTCCAAACTAGGTTGTCCGGGGTAGTGTCCAGACCACATGTGGCAAGCATGTGGTCACGCATTGCGCGAAAACGTGAGCACACGAACAACACGTGTTCCGCCGTTTCCTCTAAACCTGCGCACACCAAACACTCGGGCGAGGCCGAGCAAGCCAGCTGCGTTACCTGCACTTTGATTTTGCAGCACGCTTAAACGCCGGGCACATCGAACCCCCCATGGGGTGCTTGCTGTTCACAGCTTTGCTGGAACAAATCAAACAATAGGGAGGGTTCGTGCAGCATTGTGCCTTATGTCCCTCCAATCCGCAGCGTCGGCAGAGATTGCTTCTGTCAGGGCCTTTGCAGTCCCATTGCTTGTGCCCCGGTTCCAAGCAGTTGAAGCAAACTTCGGGTTGCTCGTATATGCGCACAGGGCATACCGACTATCCCACTTTGACGCTCCCTAACTTGACTACCTTGGAGGCGTCCGCTGCAGATAGCCGAACCAATGCTACATGCATCCCTGCCGGACCTTTCCGTAGCCGAACGGCTGCGGTGGGCGTCTCCACTTCACACTGTCGCCGCAGTGCTGTGACGAGCTCTTCGACGTCGGTGATCTCGTCCAGGTCTTTAACCCTTAGATTCACCTCCGTCGTGAGTGCCCTCACCTTGACCGTCTCGCCTAGGACTTCCTCCGCCAACTTCTTGTAGGCGGCGCCCTTTTGCGAGACGCCCCGCTTCAGATCGAGGATCATCTCGCCCATCCGGGTACGTCTTATTCGACGTACGTCGGCGCCGAGTTCACCGAGCTTGACGTCACTCCTCATCGCCTTCAAAACATCCGAGTACTTAGCCTCGTCCGCCGTGATGACTAGGGCATCGCCCCTGGAGCGATTGGCGCCTACCCTAGACTTCTTGCCACCCTCATTCGCCTGGGCCTTCTTTTCGGCCCTTGACGTCTTCGGTTTCCTCTTGTTCTTGACCAGGGTCCAGGAGGCGTCATCCCCCTCTATTTCCCTGGTCTGGTGCGGCTGAAAACTTTCAGCCTGCCGTAACCCCTTGCCACCGTCTTTCCTGAGTGGACGGACCTTTCCATGTCCTTCCTCCCCCGGTTTTGGAGGTACCTGGACGGGGCTCAGTTTCCCAGCTCCACTACCCTTGTTCGGGGTAGTAACCCTCCGCGTTTTGGAGCGACCCCCAGGGAGCTCATGCCCTGGAGATTGTCTCCCCCGTTTTTGTGTCTGCTCCGTTGGAGCAGTCACCTCCGACGTACTGGCACGTGGTACTACTCCGTGGCACCACCGTCTTCGCTGGCACGCCTTCGGTCGATTCGACCTTGCCCGAGTCCGCGAATCCTTGGGCCTCAGTCTGGGTAGACCTCGACTCCACCGATTTCACGGGTTTACACTTGGCCGTCCCGACCGCCCTCTCCAGTTTGGCGTCCAGCATCGACTTTCGAAGTTTCTGCAAGCTCCTCTTGAGGTCCTTGCTGATATTATGCTTCGATGACGCAAAGTCGATGATGGCGTCCAGCTGTTCCGTCGCTACCTCGAAGGCCGAAAGCCCATTGCGTTTGCGGTTCATCGCCTCCACAAGCCATGGGCCGTCAATAACCCCTACCGGCGTTTTTCTAGCCGAGAGGAAGGTTGAGTGACCCACGCTGGCACTGCGCACTGAGCTGCCGACTATTGCCTCTGGCCTCCTAGGCGGAGACCTGAACAACCCACCTCTTGCGAAGGGGTTGTCGCCTACACTACTACCACTAATTGAAGAATTGACTTGGTTTTCCATTTTGCTCCCACGAGTTGCTCGGGAAAAGAGGTTCACCACGCCAGAGCCCAGCATGACGCGGTAAGGGACAATTACTGTGGAGGGTGCCTAGGTACCCCACAGGCTCCGTTAAAGGCCTAGCTCATTATTTCACCCCCCTGGCCATGCATCCCCTCGGCACGGGTCGCTTAACGCCTTGGGATTAGGGGTTAGGGACGATGGTCCCGGTCTAACTCGCAGTGGCCATGGGGAGGGGTCGTCAAGCCCTTGGACAAGGTCCCTGCTGCCCTCTGTATGTGTGTGTGTATGTGTACAAAAATGTGAGACACGTTTTTTGGTATTTAGCATTATCCGATTTGCTCGCAACAAGTTGCATTCGACGCGGAATGCAGTCCCATTGGTTCCTATTTAAAATTAGATCGATCGAACTTTGCGTTTCGGAGTTATGGCCAAAAAACTGTTTTTACGAGCAAAAAAAAGCAAAACGCCATACTTTGGATTTGAACTCGTGACCCCTGGATCGGGAAGCGGTTGCTACACCACAGTACCACAAAAACACACGACATGTGGTAAAATATATATGAATATAATTTATCGAATTGCTGAACGTCAGACATAACTTTTTCGTGTCTTAGTGCTATCATGTGCTAAGGAAAGCGCGGATATCATATATAACTGGAGTAAATACTCCACGTACAGCAATTTCAATAAGCATCGCGCTTTGTTCAACGCTCTCCCGTACGAATGCAATTGAGAGAAGGAATGACAATATGCCGACGCACAGTGGCGTGCCCTCATACAAACGCCATTCTAAACTTGCGATTGCGCTTAAAATTTAACCAAAATTGTATAACGCTTAATTCATTTTAAAATTTAAATAGGGGAACGGTTCGACACTTCATCCCATAGCTCCTATTTCCGTCCCATCAAAAACAAAGCAACGAAAAGGAATTTGATTTGTTACTTATTTTTGTGATTTTTTTTTTCATCTGTGAGCACACTCGTTAGCAAAAAGAAGCGACGAGATTGGTGCTGTATTTCTTTGTTTTGCGATGAGATGAATATATGTTCAGTGAGATGGAAAACGGAACAGTTCCCCTAGTTATCCGACATAAGCTATGCTATCCAAAGACTTCCGGAAGCCCATGACTTAGAATCTGCAGCCACAGTAGCGTCTCCATTCTAACCTTGAAACAGTTCATTTCCCGCTTTGGCGCAGCAAGGCGCAATTGACCAAACTACCAACAACCGTTAAGGGGCCATCCACAAAGTACGTCACGTTCCTAGGGGGGAGGGGGGGGGGGTCCGAGCAGCGTGACGACTCATACAAAAATTTTAGAGTTTTAATACAAACAGCGTGTCAAAGGGGGGAGGGGGGCTCGAAAATCGCCAATTTTTGCGTGACGTACTTTATGAATCCTCCCTAAGTAGAGAAAATATATATTTCAATGCATGATTTCAGATCTAGTTTAGTTTAAGTTTAGTCAATTTTTCCCATACATATTTGTTTAGGAGATACTTTACAGCATCAACTTGAACCAAGTCACCAAACAATAAATTTACAAGCTACAATCAACCATTTTAGGAATTAGCTCATTGACTAAATGTGCAAAATTAAAATAATATCAGCTTCACAAAAAAAAAAAGATTTGTTTTATGTTTTGTCCGTGTTTCCGCCACTGTGCATCGGTCGGCATAACAACATTAGCAACACACATCAGTCCAAGCTTCTATACATAAACAAACAGGATTCTCGAGCACCAACAGTCAAACCACGATGACGATGTTCTATGACTCGATAGCAGTCATCGCATTGTGTACGTACGGCAAGCCATCCAAGAAGCCGTGCTTCTGTTCTATTTTTAGCACTGATATAGAAGAAAATACCTATGAGGCAAGAAAGCGCATAGATCATGTTGACATCTGGCGTTCGTCACAAGAACCATGGAAAAAGTATCGTTGGCGCCGACTTGCTTGAGAAGCATAGGAGGTGTGTGTTTCTGGGGTTGTCTAATTATAATCTATTCAGTTTTTGAAGCTGAAATAATTGCAAAGTGAAAGAAAATGTTATGGAATAAAATTTGTTTTCAAATTCTAAATTGATTTTGAATTTAAACAATCGCTTACTCTATCTCTAGAAACGTTCTCGAATTCGTCTTTTGGAATCAGCATAAAAGCAAATCATAATAAATATTATATTGAAAATTGCTTAATTGCATATAATCGCATATTTGTAAATGTTTTACGGATTTCCAGTCCGTAAAGTGTCATCAGAAGCTTTTAAGCATGTCTTTGCGCTATTCTTTGGCATTGTTGTAGGGAAAAGACACTTTCCGACACTGGCACAAATCTCCCAAATTGAGGTGAACGTGCCCCTGGAGCCGACGTTCTGATATACTATACTATACTGTACTATATTAAATTCCACCGATTGTCTATAACTTCATAGATAAGTATGAACCTACTGAACAAATTAATAATAAAATACGCAAATTATTAAAAAACATAATAAAAATGGCCTACAGGGCTGCAAGTCTTCATAATAAAGGCACAAAAAAATAATGAAAATATGCACATTACAAGACTCGCACTAATATGATCTACGATATTGGAACTGTAACGTCACATGGTGAAAAATAGCGTACATTCATTTAGCAACAAAGTAAAGCAAATTGAATTCAACACCATATACATATTAATTGAGTACACACCTTTCTGGCACAGTTCGAACAAAACCTGCACATTTCTGTTCAAGGATGGTAATAAATTGACTTTACACTGTAATTTCTGGTTTCATATTATAGAAAATGCCATAAAAAAAAAATCTTCTGAGGGGATTCGAACTTCAGTCCGCAGAGTGAGACCCCTCGCCGTACTCCACTCGTTTATTTCCGTCTCATAGAAACGGTTTCAACAAAGTGTCACAGGTAACGCGTTCTGGTGATTCAATTATTCTTCATCAAAATGTATAAGTATTTTATCGGCAAAGAGTTTTTTGCACACTTAGAAAAAGTATAAAAAACAAAACAAAACTATACCCATGAAAAAGTGCACTATATAATCACATTTCCAGACTGCACTTTTTTATATATGGAAATTTATGACTAACACAAAACATCGGTTATTGGGCGAACAACCCTAGATAAAAACAAGCGGTTTCCACTACATAAAATTAGGATATGTATAGAAAACAAAAATAATTAATCTGGCGAGTCTTTGAGTGATTTTAGAAAAATAATCACGTTTTCAGACTGCACTTGAATTCAAACCCTGGGCATAACTTATCTAGGCCTTCTCAACCTGCGAAGGCTCTCAAAAATACAAAATTCCAATTAAACCTAAAACCTGATCCGAACACATGGCCAGAGTCTCTTAGTATCCATATACAGATAGGACAGACTTGAGATTTACCGCAGTATATGTATAATTAATCACGAGTTTGTTTTGCGCGAATTCATCAACGTCTTAATAATAGCAATTCTATATATAGGGTACATAGAGTATATTTGCTTAATTACAAAAGTTGGATTTTTAAAACAAAGACTTGTAAGGTTTGAATCTTGGTCAATTCTGGGTCTGCATACAAATAAAACATCTGTCCATAAGTACGGTTGGGGCAAGAATGACTTTTCTATTTATTAAGTGTTGCTTAGATGCATTCTAGAATCATAGCTTACTATTACATGTTCAGACCTACAATCTCCCCTTATTTTTATTAAAAAGAATCGAACGTTCAACATATTATATTTTAAAGCAAACTAACAATTGTTAATACGGTACATAATCCTTGAAATGCTGTGGCTTTTACGTATTCTTTTGCTAGAATCTTCTTCTTCAACATCTTGTAACACCAATCCTTTTTCATTCCCATCCTCATTTCCTATTCTCCTAAGATGGGCCACATTTCGTCGATATTCATTCCCAGTTTTAATTGATTACAGCGTGTAATCCGCTTCGTTTTTTCTTGTCACCAGAAACTCTTCGTTAATGTAATCAGTATCCAATTTATTTTGTTTCTTCATCCTTTTCATCAATACTTTATCTCCAACATCAATCTTGCTGTGATTAGCTTTTCGTTTTCTGTCACTATACGCTTTTCCTTTTTCTTTTTGCAAACGATCCATATCTCTAACTTCCTCATCTTTTAACTGATACATGGGTACTTGTGGTAATTTACTTCGAATACGTCTTCCAAACATCAATTCCGACGGTGATTTTCCAGTTGTGGGATGATTTGTGGAATGATACACTAGTAAATAATGACTCAACTCCTTCCTCCAGCTCTTACCCAATTCCTGTGCGATCCGAAGCCTCTTCAATATCGTTCTGTTTTGTCGCTCTACTTCTCCGTTTTGTTGAGGCCAATACGGTATCGTATTGACCAATTCGATACCATTCTCGATGCAAAAACTTTTCAACTCATTACACGTTTCCCGCAGTTGCGGTCCATTGTCTGCTCTAATTGAAATAGGAATTCCGTAACGACCGAAGATAACGCAAAGTTCTTCAATTACATCTGTGGCAGTTATAGTCGACATTTCCTTCACTTCAATATATCGACTATAATAGTCAACTACCACAAATAAATACTGACCATCTGGTAACGGCCCAAGAAAATCTATCGCGACATCTTCCCATGGACCTGACGGCATTTCTTTCCTTACCATTGCTTCAGGTGCGTCAGGTGCAGACACCAAACAGCAACCTCTGTAATCCTTCACGAATTTTTCAACATCTTGATCTAGTTTTGGCCACCAAACATTCGTACGCAAATGGGTCTTCATCATTCTGCTACCAGGATGACCATCATGAGCTATTTCCAGTACTCTTTTCGAAGCTTCTGAGGGATTATCAATCGATCTGTACGGAGCAAAACTTCTCCGACTCGACATAATTCCTTTGCAATGACTTTGTATGCTAAAGGCAGTTCTTCAAATCCATTTATTCTTATCATTCTCAGTACATTTTGAATCTCTTCATCCGCAGTAGATGCCGCTTTTATTTCTTCCCAACTCAATGCAATTGAATTTGCTGCAGATTCTACTATTTCTCGGATTATCATTTCTTCGCTGCTATCAAAAGGCTTGGGATCTAGAACCGCTAGTCTAGACAGTGCATCAGCTACAGTGTTTTCACCAGAAATATGAACAATATTATATTCAAAAGCTTGTAACCGCAGCACCCATCTTTCTATTCTAGCACATGGTTTTGATCTAGGAGTAAACAGGAATTGCAGTGCTTTGCAATCTGTAATTAAATCGAAAGACCTTCCCAATAAATCTAGACCAATATTTGAGAAGGGCGTAACAGCCAAAATTTATTCCTTCGCATTCCTATTCTACATACATAGCTATATACATAGACAAAATACTGGAGAGATCAAATTTTGGCTGTTACGCCCTTTTCAAATGTTGGTCTAGAAATATACTTGAAACCTTTCAACAGCCCAGACTAGGGCAAGCGCTTCTTTTTCCGTTTGGCAGTAGCGCGATTCTGTATCGGTCAAGGATTTCGAAGCATAACTTATAATACGCATTATTCCTTGATTATCATACTGAGTAAGTATAGCACCTAGACCCACCGGACTTGCGTCTGCTGTAACAGCTGTTCGATGGCTCACATCATAATATCCCAATTGTCCTGCTTCACTCATAGCTTTCTTAATTTCTTCAAATGATTCCGTATGTCGTGGTGTCCATTCAAAAGGTACGCCTTTTTGTGTTAATTTTCGGAGCGGTTCATCAATTGATGCTAAATTTTGAATAAATTTATTCATATAATTGGCGAGACCCAGAAAACTTCGTACTTCAGCTTAATTCTTTGGCTCGCGAAATGAAAGAACAACATCTGTCTTAACTTTAGACGGTTGAATACCATCAGCCGAGACGGTATGTCCAAGAAAGTCTAGCTCTTTGACTTTGAACATGCATTTATCCCAGTTCAATTCCACATTACGTTGCTTAAAACGATTGAGAACCTAAATAATACCAAATAGGATTATTTAATTTATGCTAAATAACATTTATTTCAAACAACAATATAAAAGTAAATTAGGCTACCTCATTCAAACGACTATCATGCTCTTCTACAGTCGCACCTTCAATGATAACATCGTCTAAATACCAATAGGTGCCTTCACAGCCAGTAAGTATTTCATCCATAATACGTTGGAATGCTTCTGGAGCAGTTACCAACCCAAATGGCAGTCGTTTGAATCTGAACAGACCAAGACTTGTTATGAAAGTTGTTACATCTCTTGATTCCGTTTCAAGCTCCACTTGCAAAAATGCTTCTCTAATATCTAATTTACTTCGTATCATTTTTCGACCTAAACGTGCCAAATACTCATCTACTACAGGCATCGGATGGCGTTCCCTTAATACCGCTTCATTAACTCGACGCAAATCACCATTCGTTTTTCCCACGACTACTAATGGTGATACCCAGCTCGTTGGTCCAGTCTTGACTTCTATAATGTCCCTCGATAGCAACTGTTCAAGTTTTGTTTTCACAGCAGCTTCTAACGGTATTGGAATTCTCCTCAACGGTTGAAAAACGGGTTTGACTTCGGGATCAGTGAAAATTTGTACTTGTATTCCAGATATTTTCGAAAATGGTTTCATGACCTTTGTGACCTGATATACCCTGATATACTCCAACTTTCAATATACCCAACTGCTTCGATGTCTCGTCTCCCAGCAAACATTGTTGTCCACCATTCACAACGAAAAATTCAGCCTTAACACTTCTACGACCTACGCAAATATCAGCAACAAATGTTCCTGTTACATCCAACAATCTCTCGTTTCCGTATGCCTTGAGTTTTCGAGCACATCCCTTCACGGACGAATGAATCTTGACGCCAGCGTTTTTCAACTTATTCCAAACTTCTGGTGTAATCAAATTACAATCGGCTCCTGAATCCACTAGCATATCCTGGTTCACACCACCAACGCAACACGTGATAATATTCGACTTATTACCGGAGTAAAAGCGTAATATGTTTTATCCGAATCAGTTGCTTCGGTATGCAATTCAGATTTCGTTTCAGTAGATTCAACAAGCCGCACTTTCTTCGATGTTTTGAGATCCTTTTGATAAGACGGAACACGTTTCTTGTCTTTTCGACACAATGTCTCAAAATGACCTCGCATCCTGCAATTCCTACATTCTTGATTTCGCGCAGGGCAATGCGGAGAATTTGAAAAAATGACCATGCCTTCCACAGCTGAAACATTTCATTCCATTCCGCTGAATTTGATTGTTTTCGGTCACAATACGGTTGTTGCTTGGAGCCATACTTGATCCACTAGCTATTTGTCCTTCAATACGATAAACACTTTCTCCTGGCGATTCAACATTAGACAAACCCTTCACTTGTTCCTCCACGCTCTCTATCATAGCTTTTAAGCCTCTATCTGTGATAGTGTTTGATCCTCCTTTAAAATACGACTACGCAGTTCATTAGACTTGCAACCTTGCGCAATGATGTCAATTAGAATAATTTCATTTAAAACCTTTAAAATGCAATAAAATTACTAGGAACATATAAATTATGCATTGAGAATTTAGTACCAATACCTTCGAAATTTCAGTCGAATATTTATCAAACCCACATTCAGAAACTTGTTGTCTTAAACGCAAAACAAATTGTGCAAACCGTTCGTCCTTTTTCTGTCGCATTTCACGTAAGCGGTGCCTCTCAAGCGTGTCTTGTCGTACTGGTTTGAAGAAATCATCCAATTTCTCCACCGCAAGATCGTACCAATGTTTTTCAAGGGAAACCAACGGAAACTTCTCTGTGTCGGGCAAATTAGCAAAAACTCGTTGCAGCTGCGGACCTCCAAGATACAACAGTTTAGCTCTCATGATCTTCTGGTCCTGTACACCGTGTGCTTCAAAATAGCATTCGAGGCCACATTTCCATGACTTCCACTCTCTAGCCAATCGTGAACGCTCAATTTGTTCACAGCAAAATGGTGGAATAGCTCGCATTTCCATTTCCATCTGTAAGTTGTGTTATGAATTAATACATTAAGTGTTGTTCATAATTGTATTGCATCACACAAATTCGACTAATTATAATGACCATTGCCATAGCTACAACACAACAGATTTTTCTTCTACTTCCAGGTAGATACTAAAAAATAATACGTTCGCTACTAGAGTAGAAACTCCATGTGGATCCAAAATCCGACCGCTATCACAAAGATAGAATCTCCGTTGTTTAAATTCCAATTTCGATCGCTACCAAACCGGTAGAGTCTCCATTCTTTGGATCCAAGATCCGAACGCTACCATAATGGTAGAAGCTCCATACAAACCATTTTTTCTTAATTTTAAATGCTCAACATTGAAATATATAGAGGTACCTATTTAAAAATAACTACCTTATCCTTTCACCTCGTCGCCAGATTGTAAGGTTTGAATCTTGGTCAATTCTGGGTCTGCATACAAATAAAACATCTGTCCATAAGTACGGTTGGGGCAAGAATGACTTTTCTATTTATTAAGTGTTGCTTAGATGCATTCTAGAATCATAGCTTACTATTACATGTTCAGACCTACAGACTCACAATGTCTGACTCGAGTTGAAAGGCAGAAGATACGTCCCGTTGAAAATTGCCTGTAGATATATGAGTGATTGGTGATCCTGACGGTCGTCCGCTAAGACCCACTTATCAGCGTTTCCTTCTGTCAGCTGCAGTGGTGCGGAAGTAATAAGTTCCGCGCAGGCCGAATCTCGCTCCAGAAAGTTGCAAATAACAGTTTGCTTTAATAGTTGGAATTCATAGAATATGCTCAGGGTCAGCTCAGCATGTTTTTATCAGCACCTTCTTCAACGAGTGACATTTGGATCCCTACTAGTAAACGTTGTCGTGGTAGACTTCATCAGCGAACAGCACCCTGTTTTCACGTGTCAGTACATGTCCGGTCGGGGTTGTCATGGTTGATAACGAACAACATCCGCAGTGCACGATATTCTTGGCCTCTTTCAGCGAATGCTCCAGTTCGGAAATGTCCAGTCACCATTTGTTAGATTCGTCCAAATAGAAGCCCACTTGGTCCATTTCAAATTCGGCAATAGTGGCCATATGTAGAAGGGACTGCGGGATAGGGATCATCACATCGGGAGTTTTGCCATTGGACACCTGAGCAGAGACATGAGCACTTTGATACCACCGGACGCACTGGCCAAGTTGTGTTGTTGTGGTTCGACGGGAATCCACCGTACTAAGCAACATATCTTCGAATGATATCGATTCCGTTCGAATCGGCGTATGAACCTACCGAGTGGCCCTTGCGTCGGTGTTTGAATCGGACAGAATATCGCGGGCACGTTATTTAGCATCCTGCGAAATTAATTTTTTGTCGAACAGTGGTGGGTATGCTACCAGACTGACAACATGCCGGATGCATCTAATCGGTTCCTGTCCCATGGCATGACAATCACCGATGACTATTCCCAGTCCAGTGAGGGCACTGCTTGGGGCAGACGTTGAAACCTGATTAAGGCAATTCTATCAATAAATTGTCGGAGTCAGCAACGCAGTCCACGTCGGAAATGGATCTCCTTTTCATCGTCGTTTACGATGCTTCGATCTACCGGATCCTTTTGAAATCCGTTCATAGGATTGGATTTGATAACAAAAAGGTGATTATTTCATTTCCTGTACGTAGATGCCAGGAAAGTGGCGTTAGGACGTTTAAGCTGCCTAAAAATTAAAAATTCAAATAAATACCTTAGTCAGAACCGTTATTTCTACAATTTTTCTTACCGCTAAATGATGAGACAATCTTTTTGCTGCAGCAATTTTTGATCAATATTCAAATCTGGCCAAGCTAACTTTTGCAGCAGGGATCACATAATATCAGATCTTCTTCTTCTTCTTTCTGTTTGGGTGGTGCTTTCTTTTGTGCACACACCCACCTACCTGGACTGGCATCGCAGGCCGTATCTGCCCATAAATTCATAACAGTCCCATGTTTGCTTGATTTCCTATCTACATGAGACTGTTATGAATTTATGGGCAGATATGTCCACCTATTTCTATTTATACTCCTGTGGAGTTTACAAATAATATCAGATCATCATAATATTTTTGTTTTGTTTCGGTGGAAATTCGAAAAATTCATGCAAACTGTCATCATGCCATTCCATTTTCGCAAGTGTTAATTTGGCGAATGACATGTACACGCTATATCAAATCTACCCAGATTAAAATATTATACAGCTCACACTATAGATAGTAGAATCTATAGATAGTGGAATATATAGATGAGCGAAGATAAATCCTCTGGCTCCAAACGAACTGTCAAACGTGTCTCCAAACGAGCATGACGTCACGATTCCAATGGAATCGTGAAGGGCTGTGACGTCATATGCGCGTGTGCACGGCCAAAAAAATCGACTCAGCCATGCTTTCGCTCATCTATTAGGGTCTCGCTGACATTTCTCACTAACATGAACGCAGGTTCGTGGTTGCAAACAATCCCATTTGATTTTGCCGTGACAGCTGCTCGTGGTTGCAAACAAACCGAGTAAAAGTGTTAGTGAAACGTGCGTGTACGTACACGATCGCTGAAAGTCTAATAGATTCTACTATCTATAGTAGAATCTATAGATGAGCGAAAGCATGGCTGAGTCGATTTTTTTGGCCGTGCACACGCGCATATGACGTCACAGCCCTTAACGATTCCATTGAAATCGTGACGTCATGCTCGTTTGGAGACACGTTTGACAATTCGTTTGGAGCCAGAGGATTTATCTTCGCTCATCTATATATTCCACTATCTATAGCTCACACTGTTGCAAAATCGACCCCAAAACGGAGATTTTCGTTTACCCATTGAGTACTTTTTTTTTTCAAAATACTTTTCTTTACTCCAGAAATTAGTAAAAAAGTCTCGTTCATTTTTTACCCTTAACCGATTTGCTTGTAACAAGCTGCATTTGATGCAAATTCCTGTTTCATTGTTTCTTATTAAAAATTGGCCAGACTGGACTGGATCAGAAGTTATGGCCAATATACTTTTTTACACCAGAAACGAGTATAAAAGTCTCATCCATTTTCAGCCACTTCAACCTATTTGCTCGCAACAAGCTGTATTTGACGCAAAATCCTGCCCCACTGTTTCCTATTGACTTTTTACAGGAGGCTCGGAGACCCATAGTGTTATGTACCAATCGACACAGTTTGACAAATTGAGGTGATGCCTGTGTGTGTATGTATGTGCGCAAAAATTGTCACTCATTTTATGGGAACTTATCCTTAATGCTACATTTAGACAAGGCAAGTGAATTGAGCAAGTCGTTTGAATCGAACGCGAACTGAACGTGTAAACACCTTAATTCAATTCACTTGAACGAAAAGAAAGTTGAACATGTTCAACTTTTGGAAAGTCAATTGAATTAAACTGAGTTGTTCAATTCAACAAAACGTAGCATAACCGATTTACTCGCAACAAGTTGCATTCGTCGCGGAATCCTGTTTTATTGCTTTCTATTAAAAATTGGCCAGCTAAGACTATGGGCTGTCAGGAGCTATGATCCAAATACAGTTTTTGCATGTTTGCAGTTTTATTCGACGGGGAATTTTGTCCCATTGTTTCCTATTGAAAATTGGTCAGATCGGACTATGGGCTCGGAAGTTATGGCCTATATAAATTTTTGATGATGATGATACTACTATCTATTGTAGCAAGGCACCTGCCGATAGCACTGGCCATATATGACAAACTATTTGATCATGATTATACTATTGTTTGTATTTTATCAAACTCCTGTATGAAGGGCCAAAAATGAGTGGGGTAGTTCCATAAGCAAAGACACTTATGCGAATCCACGTGATGAATAGAGAATCTCCTTCCAAAAGAAAGTTCGTACATACAATAATATAATATAGAAATGTTAACAATAGGAAGTTGGCGATTCCTCTCTTCCTATCCATATCACTTCAATCGAGTGCCCTGAATTGTTCAAAATATATAGGGTAAATCACTACTTGGGCCTATGGACCCCATTCCCGGCTCACTGCACAGAAATCTAATTATTTATACTGTAGGTTTATGATTGATCATTTTAAAAAAGTCTAGTATTTTTCTCGCACAATACTCAATATTTTTCGACCATTTATTTCACTCCTAATCGATCCAATTATAGAAAATAAAAATGTAGATTTCAAACTTTTGCTCTTCGTTGCAACACCACTGAGCCGGAGTGATTCTTTCCACTTTTACAAAACGGTATCATCAAATAAACACCTACCTGAAAATCGTCACAGTGCTCGATACAACCAATGCTTCAGGCTGTTTATCACCAAACAATAATGCTAAACTCACGCACTTCAATCTTTTGTAATTGTTCGTATCACTAGATTTTATATAAACATATTGGAATACATTTAAAAACATATCCTCAAACCGAACAAAAAATCACCTCGGCCCAAGAACTTTTAGCTGTACAGTGCTGCCAAAAGGCCATAAGTCTTATTTTAGTATGAAGATAATCCTTCATCGTTAATAGGAAAACTGTCTAATACGTTGACGCTATCATGTTATTTATAATTCTCTTGATTTCAAAAGGTGGAAAAGATATTGTTTTTAAGTGTTTGGAAGAAATTTGGATGAGTAAATATATCTTCTCAACCAAATAAAATGATTATGAATAATACCATCTGGCATCTTGTTGTCGTGGAACGTGCATATTTTTGTTTACGTCGCATTTTCTACCGTCCCGAGAGAGAGAATGAGAGTAAGATGTTGAGAGATTGAGTAAAATATTGCGTATGCCGAGGAGATTTGGGGTATGCCGGATAAGCAATCGCCTATGACTGAAATGAGTGCTGCACCATGTTAATTTAAATCAAATAAAAGCTTTTTCAAGCGGTGTTTAGCAAGAATAACTATTTTTGAAGCAGAGGTGAACCTCATCGCAATATTACACGGCCCACAAAATTCAGAAAAGTTGCCCCTAGTCATAAATCTCAATAAAATAATACAGTCATGCGCATGTTAGGCCGGGAATGGGGTGAAAAACCCTATTGGAGTTAGCTCACCAAATTTCCTTTCGATGAATATCCTGAGGGTATATTTTATTATGAACCAATAACTTGATTGAGGAACCAGATATCCGAAGGATGAAAAATTTTGAATCCGAAAAGAGAACTTTCCAAAATAAATTTTTTATGCCAAAAAATCGTTTCAAAACTCACTTAATTATATTCAACCTATTTACTCGCAACAAGTTGCATTCGACGTAGAATCTTATCTCATTGTTTCCTATTGAAAATTAGCCAGCTAGGACAATGGGTTCAGAAGTTATTGCCAAAATACAATTTTTACACCAAAAATCGTTCAAAAATCTCAATAATTTCTTGGGCACTTATTTTGAACCGAAATTCTCGTAAAAAGTTGAATTCGACGCAGAATTCTGTCTCATTGAACGAGAAAGGCATCATCACCGCTAGGTGGATTAATCTGTTTTTTTTTTTACAAAATAGAAAGTATTCAGCTAAAAAATATATTTGTTCAAAATACGAAGTTTCACTTTTATTGTCGTTAATGTTCAGGTAATTGGCAGATTTACAACAACCTTCATAGTGTGCACCTAACTGGTGTGCAGGCCATGCAGTACTGTGATAAAGCACTGATTTAATGCTCAGCCCTCCCACGTCAATAAATAACGGAATTTTCCTTTGGTCATATATCATGATACGGTAACGGATTAGATGAATGATGGTATTTTTATAAGAGTTTGCATTCTGTTTTATGGCGTCTCCTAGGCTCGAATCGGAACGACATGCATCTGCAAAAAATGCATGCAAAGGACGAATATAGTTTCTGGGAAACCGTGCATTAAAAAAAACGGAAATAATACTTAACAAATGAGTACAAATTTAGTTTTACCCTAAGATATGCAAAAGTATACACCCGATTCTTTTTTTACACGGGGGATGCGTTCCGTGTAAAAAAAGTTTTCAGTTCAAAATTTGAAAACACGTGTAAAATTTTTTTTAAGATTTCTCGACGAATCATGCAAGATGGAGCAACTTTGCAAAAAATCCGTGTAAGAACAGAATCGGGTGTACTAAATAGAAACGACAGTAATGCTATTTTTAAATATAAAAATTTAAAATGGAAATCATATATTCATGTATTCGCCCCATTTTTAATCCACATAACGCGTGCTTCAAATACCTCATCAATCAAATTCTCATCATTACTGCCACAACTACCCATATGACACCCGCAGCTGACAAAGATGAGACCAGTTTCCGTTCCAGTTTCAACTTCCTGAAGTGTTGATGGACAGCTATTGTTCTAATCATCGCAACCAATAGAGAATGACATCGATCGAACGTAACAACACGTTGTTGAAGTGGTTCTTTTCTGCTTCCTGTGTGCTACTTTTCAAACACGGATAGAAATTGTGTTTGCTCATATGTAATCAAAGCACACCAAAGCTATTAACTGCACCAGCGTATAGTTCCGTTACAGCAGAGAAAGTTCCACATCGGCAGCATCCATCCGTCCGCCAATCAAAACGTACTCAACTGAATCGGAAAACTCTTTTGTTGACTTTGCCTACAGGCGCAACCATCACTCGTTGTCAGCCGTCCGGATGTCATGTGAAGTGGCAAATGCAAGCACTTTTAGTGGCGAAATGATGACTAAGGTGGATGAGCATTGCTTACAGGGGATTGGAATATAGTAATGTGTATTCATACTATGTAAATACACTTCTATCTGGCCATTGATGAATGTTTCTTGGAAGTACTATGGTGAGAAGGACAATTGAAGCTAAATAGACTTGATAAATGGCGTACATAGGGTGCATGGCTCAAACCTTAGCCTAATATGCTGTGGAAGAGCACATTTGAATCTAATCAAAATCATGCCCCCAGACGGCTTGCTTTCTTTTGGTTATTACGCCAATAAGTGAAAAATAACAATAATTGTGCACAATCTCTTATTTAAGCCAAGAAAAGTCTCGAGCGAAATGAACTTTACGTTCGGCAAATTTTCCTAATCTTGGCCCTGGTGGTGCATGCTTTTTCAGCCCATGGGGGTCATTCGTTACATCCTACGTTACATCCTAGGATAACATTAACTCCCTTTGCCCTACATAAAATTTTAACGACTCAGAGAGTGTGCCCAACAAGCTTGTACTCTTGATTATGTAGGTCAGCAGACGACAAATGCGTACCCTTTTCAGACAGTAACTGTCCTAGTAACATTTTGGTTTTATGCTGGTTTGATCGAAGTCATGTAGAGCAAATAATTGTTTTCATAACCATGTAAAAATATTACTTGTGCGGTACGTATGTGAGAAACCCAAAATGTCAAATCTCATGACTGATATCAAACGTGAGTTGAATTTTCTTATCTAGCAAAACAAACATTCATGAATAGAATCATCTGTTTAAATTTTTTGCAGAATTTTTTGTGTTCTCCATTGTTGATAACATTGAATTTACGTTCCCGAACAATGTATATTCTTGCATGAATAAACAAAAAATATGCTGCCCAATTAGTTTTGTATGATCACCAAACAAAACGAAGTATTGGTACGAAAAATGGAATTCTGTTACCGACAAAACGAAACTAAAGTAATCTACCATTTCGTAAGGTGAATTATGTGTGTCGATGGTATTATTAGATGGTGTTGAATGTCAGCAATGTTCGGTATTGTTAAACTTTGAGACTGCCACGTCTTTATGCCGGCAATAAATTTCTGCACCTTGTCATACATTGTTCCAAGCAAATAAAACTTGGCACCTCAGGCAACATCACCTCCGCTCTGGATGGACACAAAGTTCATAACAGTCGTTACTAACCAGGAACATCATTGTCCACCACCGGAACAACAATTCCCAAACCGCACACCGTACCAAAGTAGCTTTCCGAAGTCTCCGGTTGGTGATGTTGTCTCGTGCTAATGCGGCTCACACCGAACTCCAACAATCTGCATCCATGATGGCAGGAAAGACACTCCACCAGCACAGCGACACATGGATGGCCGGTGTTGGGCAAACGGCACCGGCATTGGTGACCAGGATATGGAATAATTTATGTCGGACCACGATGGCTTTGCGGCATTGTCACGAATATGGAGCTACTTGTTCGCTCTTTGGCGCCACCGTCCGTCGTGGAGAGAAGACTCCTGCTTGTGTTATGAGCTTTTACGAAGTGAGATGCGTACGTTGACACTCAACGATTTCGAATTGCATAAAAATGATTCTCCGAAGTAGATATTATGGATGGAAAAAGAATGTCCATTCCATGTTGCTAAGTTTTGTTTCCGGAGCACAAGGCACATAATCATTTCTAAGGAACAAGTTGGATTGCTGTATTTTAATTTAAGGTTTATTTAAAAAAATAACATCCTTAATAATTTTAAACATTGTCTGGCGTTGTCTGATTTTTCAAACTGCCTCGCCCGATGTATTGGGCAATTTTTTCGGTACTTTCCAAAGGAAAACTAAAACATAATGAAGAACTGCGGCATGCCCAAGATGTGGAAACACTCGACATTGTGTTCTTTTAAACTTTCATAAAGGCCATACCAACGCGAGATGCAACTTAAACAGCATCTGTACGGCTACCCAGCGGCTGATTTTTTTTTTATCAGAGAGAAGGCATTTACGCACAACCTAGCACACATGCATGTGATACATGCTTACACGGCAGTGTGTAAGTGTGTAGGACTGCTCCATTCGTAACTGTCCATATCTACAAATTCATCTTGGCCTCTCTCCATCCTTTCCCCCCGAGACTGCTTTCCAGCATTACTTTTGGGGGATATGCAGCACTTGCCGTCCTGCCCCCTGAGTACAGGGTTGGTCTGTTGAGGATGATCATCTCCAGCAACTTGCCGGGCTTTATAATAAGACAGATTGGCCTGTACGCCGAGGGGTCAACGGCGGCTTCCTAGTCTTCGGAAACAGAACCAACTTCTTCATTCGTCCCCTTTTCGGCCGTGTGGTGCAGGAGGTCAAAGACTTGGTGCTCGGGACGGGAAGACTTCCTCGTTAATCCTTGCTAACCTATCCGGAGACCGTTCGGGGGGTGAAGAACCCCCTTTGGTCTTGGCCATCACAATTCTGTAGGTGTCACGTCACCCCACGTACGGCGCCGACACAGCAGCAAGTTGTTCTTTGTTCAATCCAACACAAGTAGCGTGATTAACTTCGGCGCACGTTCCATTACAATAGATGTATGGCTGTTCTTTAGTTTATGACGGGAAGATGACGCATTTTGCAACCCAAAGCGATCTTGAAGCAATTGTATTTTACAGTTTTCACACGATACGGCGCCCAGATAAAACTAAAATCGTTTTTTGTTATGCCTCATATTTTGACTTGTGATTTGAAAGCAAGAAAACAAGACAGATTCGAAGAGTGAAATAATTTTTTTTTTCATTGGTTTAATCACCGTTACTCAGTATGGAGTCGTTTTGTTGATTTTTCTCGGTGAACAAAAACTAAACACAATTATTTCTGCGTGACGTTTGGCCTTGTTAACTTCTGCTCAACAACTTCGGCACAGCTTACTCCGATCAGGGCCTTTTAAGTTAGTCTTGACCAAGATGAATAAATCACTAGGTGTTGCAATCTGCCAAATTCACGATTCAGCCATCTTGGATTTTAGTATGGAAGAGCCAGCCGGTTTGTTTATGTTTTGCACCGAAAATGAATTTTTCACCCCCGCCTTCTTCTCGTCCATAAACTGGTCAGATTGAAACACCAAGCTGTGTATTCATCTTGGTCTTGATTTCAGCCAGAGGTACCTCCCGAGTAGCAAAACCCACACTGATGTGGTTGCAGCAACTCAAATGTGACCAATTGCATTCCAGCTCCACCCCTCCGCAACCGAATCGCGGTATCCTGAAAATTGATACCACACTTGGCTCTCAGAGCGGCCTCCAGGTCTTCGGTTTCGGTTATTTCGTCCAGGCCGCGGCACTGGATGTCCTCTACTGGGCTCTAACCTTAATCCCATCACCCAGTACCTCCAATACCAACGTTTTGTACGCAGAACTCTTCTGCGCAGCATCCCGCTTCAGGGCGTTGATCATCTCGTCCTTCTGTGCTCTACGGATGCAGTTGACATTCTCACCTAGGCCAGTGAGCTTTTCATCGCCCCGCATAGCCTTCAGGACATCGGCGTAGCTCCTACCGTCAGCTTTAAAGATAATTGTTTCGCCTCTGTCCTTCTTTCCGCGACCATTGGAAGGTGTCATTATGTGCACTGAAATTCTAAGCCACTCGCTCTAGTGGCTTCCCTCGCACTTTTCGCCTTCCTCCAGGGCAGGTCTTCCTCCCGGCGATCTTCAGTTGCCTTTTCATTTGGAGGTACTGGCCTCGTCTCAGCCACAGAGAACAGACGTTCATCGTGATGTTGTGTAAAGCTTTGCACTGGTAATTTTAAAGTATGTCGTTATGCCCCCGTTACCTGGTGCTGATTATATAGATAGTGGGCTGATAATGTTGATGAAAATTTGCCGTATTTCACTTCTCAGCGCTATTATTCATCCTGATTCACCACAAGATGGTAGCATCACTTTGTTTACATAGTGTAAAAGCAAACGCCATCGCTTGGTGAGACTGAGTTTGTATGTGGTGCAGTCTGCGTTGGCGGCGATCAGGTCCGAAATTTCCGTGAGAACCTCCATTTTATGGTTTCCGCTTTACTCATGGTTGGCATCACCGACTTGATGACCCTAGTTAAGGTAGGGCCGTCTATTTTTACCTCGACCGGCACCTGTCCCCGGAGGTCGTTGGAGTGACCGAATAAGGCCGATTAAGGTAATTGGATTCACATTTTCGCCAGACGCTTTCCTACTGTTCCCATTTTTTTTCTTCTAAAATTTTTCTTCTAAAATGCGGCTGCTGTTGAATCCTGCTGGAATAGATGTTATCTATGCATGCCTTGTGGCATGCACGGACGCCACACGAGATTTGACACTTTCGTGTTCAGAGCCAGATCAGCGCTAACTAGAGAAGAATATCTGAGCCAACTCCCACCCAGTTGGCAAGACTGTGTGACAAAATTGTACAGCGTGTTAAAAGGCCTGTCACGGTTTTACGTAACGGAAGACAGCCTGGCCATTACCACACTCGCCGTTCCAGGTAGGTGTCACCCGGCCTTACTAAGAGATAAGAATGACCGGACTGTCAGCCATCGTTTCGCAGACGCCATTGGGAAGGGTCGTCAGGCCCTTGGGCATGGTCCCTACTGCCCCTGCCCCTGCTGCCAGAAAAGGTAGCTGCAACATTATGGTCTCCCTGAATGCTCATTCTCACATACCCATATGATCCATGTTTTAAAAATAATAACATAGAAATTGTTTAAATGAATTTGCTACCATTTTGAAATACCGACCAAAGTCCTCACAAGTTCCTATCTCACACTTCCACGGCCGACACTGCATTTCAATATAACTTTAACATCTATCACATCGACGGTGAAAAGGCGCATAAAGTGAAACGTCCAGTTGTCACTGACGATAAGAAAAATGAGGTCAAAAAGTTGAGATACGATTTTCAAATGATTCTTACCAGCCAGTGAGTTTACATCGATGGACAATTCGAAAGCAAGATCACGATGATAAAATTCGATTTTTTAATAATTTGATTTTCCTCATCCCAGCTTGTCCGTTCATAAGCGCGATTTCGTAAAATTATTGTTTTTGCGCACGATGTTTAAACAAATTCGACTCACATTCGTTAAAATGGAACAACTAAAAATTACACAGATAAAAATATGTTGTGATTTTAAATGTATTTTCATGCACATATTTCTTCTTCTTCTTCTCCTTATTGGCATCACATCCCCACACTGGGACAGAGCCGCCTCGCAGCTTAGTGTTCATTAAGCACTTCCACAGGTTTCTACGCCAGGTTACCATTTTTGCAATCAAATATCATGAGGCTAGCACGATGATACTTTTATGCCCATGGAAATCGAGACAATTTCCAATCCGAAAATTGCTTGGACCGGCACCGGGAATCGAACCCAGCCACCCTCAGCATGGTCTTGCTTTGTAGCCGCGCGTCTTACCGCACGGCTAAGGAGGGCCCCATATTTGGAGCTTGTGCTTGTGAAATTCAATCAAATTCAGTTGGATATCGAATGTTTATTCGTTTGTTTGGGTCAGCTGCATTGTGCACGTCGTTGAATTTTCAAAATTATTAGCTGTGTAGTGTACTACTTTAACAACATGATGATGGACCTGAAATTAGAGATCTGTTCACTGAAAGATACTCTCAGATAGGTCGATAAAACTTGAATTAATGGAGAATTATTTTAAAATGTTTTATTAAATCACTTTTTTAATGCATTAGTGCCTTTTATTCAAATTTTGGGCTGTTCCATTTTTAATGAAAGTGAGTCGAGTTCGTCTCAATTTTGAGTAGATTATTTTAAGTTTGTAGGGAGAGCCTTCATTCCGTAACAAACGACAACGGCATATGGCTAGCAAATTTCTCTGCTACCAGAGCGTTGGCCATCAATAGTACGGATATTAAGAGTTCCCAACAGTGACTTTGATCACTAACTCATGATCAGTTAAAATCGAGCACGGTAGTCAACTGTATCGAACGAAAGACCACAGTGAACGATGCGTCACAATACTAAGCGATTGTCGACGGAAATAGTATCGGAAGTGTCACCACCGACGAACCGACGTGTCACCTAATGGAAAATAATTCAAATTTGCTGCCCACGACGCCATGATGAAAAATCACCGAACACTACCGCCACCTCCATAATGGCTCGCGAAGTTTTCATAGCTCAGCCACCAACCTACGTGTATTAACATTGCAGCAGAGTTGTGTCTTAGCTCATTTGACAGGAGCGATCGCCCGCAAAAGCGAATGACCGTTAAAAATTGTGAGACAATCAGAGAGCGCTAGTGACACGTCGGTTCGTCGGTGGTGTCACCATAAGCTCGACGAATAAATAAGTGCAACCAACGAAACGCTAGCGACATCATCAGCGATCTATGGGAGTCGATCCATGAGCAGAACAACACGAGAAGTAATATGCAATGCGCAGTGTGAGAGATTGACAGATCAGAAAAATGCTGCCAGAAGTCGGTTGGTAGTGTCAGGTAACCGGTTGAATAGAGATCGGTATAGGGGAAGAGGCCCCAAAACGCCCCCCCGAGGCAAAACGCCTTTTGTGGTTTCCATCATATTCACCGTCATTAAGATGGCCGTAACAAAACTAGATCTAAAATTATGTAGGTTAGGCGAAAAAAGTTTCAAGATAGTGTATTGGAAGGTCGGAAAACCGAAAATTTCCATATTTTGAAGGAACATTTAACATTTTGGCGAGGCAAAACGCCCTAGTGGCAGTAACCTACAATGTACTTGCGTCTCCACGCACTATCCATACCAGAATGCTGATTCGCCGACGCATGGTACTTTGTTCCCTAGGAGCTGCCAGCTAAAAGGCGTTTTGCCTCATGAGTTTTCCGGCGACAGAATATCACCATTTTTTTGAAATGTGAATATTATACATCTGATTGAGATTTTTGACAATTTTTGAATGGCATCAACTAGCTATCTTGTTTAATTGTTGCATAATGTAAAAATACCCATGAATAGCGTTACAAATAAGACAATAAAGCAGTGTTTGTTTAGCTAGGGCATATTGCCCCCCCTTCCCTTAAGGAAGCAAGAGCAGACGAGAAATGAACCTGCTGCATAAAGGATAAACGAGCGATAATGATGTTATCCATGAGGTTAAAAAGCGTATAGCAGCAGCGAATAGTGTAATCAAATTAAATTCCGTAGTCTGCGAACAAAGATGATATTCGCGCTATATACTACTGTGATTTTTCCGGTGACTTTATACGGCCATGGAACATGGACGTTAAAGGACGCTGATCAGAGAGCCGTCGGAGTGTTTGAGCGTAACCAGCAATAGTCGGCACTGGAGAACAGGAGAACGGTATCTGACAGGGTCACATGAATCACGAGTTATACCCGGTTATTAAGAGGTGAATATTGTTCAGCTTACATATATAATACGGTAGACTACGGAGGTCTGGAAACGTTGTTTGAATGCCGGAAGAGCGAGAAGAAGCTATTACCCATAAAGTTCCGTAAAAACCCGCTCACTCAGCTCAACACTTTCTATCAAGTAAGTAAGTAAGGTCTTCTGAATCGTAGTTTTATAAAAACACATGAATATTACTGCTTGGCACTATTTCCTGCTAAGTTCCAAAAACTTTGAAACCAAATCCACAACCAATAGTAAAGGCTGGATCACAAAAACGCATTCACGCCCACAATGCAACGTGCGCGTTGTAAGATTAAAACAATAATGGATTTAAAAATGCATTTATTATATTATTTATTGCACATCAGATATTTTATAAAGTGAGAAAATTATTAACAAACTTAGTATGTATTCAGTAAGAATATAAAATTGGCTATAACAATTATAATAAAATTCCTGCGTTCTTCCATAAGTTTTAGAAAACTAGAACCACAGTACTGAATTCCTACAAAAATTCCCTCTGAAATAATATTTATTATAAAATAGGCAGAAAAACAGTATGCAAGCTTTCTCCAGAAATTCCTTCGACAATTGTTCCAGGCATTCTATCGGGAGTTCTATCAGGGATTTCTCAGGAATGCCTCCAGCAACTTCTTCGGCAATGTATTCAGTAATTCTACCATACAGTTCGCCGGGAATTGATCCGAAAATTCTACCATTATCTACTCCAAGAAATCCTCCACGAACTTCTTTATAAGTTCTGTAGAGAACTCTTCAGAGTTCAGATAACTCTTTCGTACTGTTCCCCAAATTTCTGAAAAATTTCACCGTGGAATTCCTAAGAATATTTCATGGAAATTCCGCAGAAATTACATAAAATACATTAACTCCCAAGAGACCCTGAAAGAATTCAGGTGGAAACTTCAAGATTTTCACTGCGAGATTTTCCGGGAGCTCCGGAAATTTCCCCGAGAGTTCCTCCGGGAATTCTTCCAGGAGTTCCACTGGCAGTTCCTCCGGGGGTTCCTCTGAAAATTCCTTCCGGGAGTTCCACAAGTAGGTCTCCCAGGAAATCATTCAGGCTTTTTTGCTGGAAATCATTCAGGCTTTCTTCAGAAATATAGCTGAAAAATCCTCCCAAAGTTTCTCAGGGAGTTTCACCGGTAGTTCTTCCGGGTGTTCCTCTAAGGGGAAACTCCCAGAGGAATTTCCGGTGGGACCCTAGGAGGAATTCTCAGAGGAATTCTCGGAAGAACTGTCGGTGGAACATCTAGAGGAATTTTTTTCAAGAAATACGGAAAGAATTTCCGGAAGAAATCCTGGAGGAAGTCTCGGAGGACTCCCGGATGAACTCCCAAATGAACCTCCGTAAAATGAAATAATTCGTGGAAGAATTCTTAGATGCCCTCACGGAGGAGTTCCCAGCGAAATTCTTCGAAGAACTTCTGGTGAAATTTGTAGATAAATTCCTAAAGAAATCCAAAATGAATTCCTGAAAGAAAGCCTGAATGAATTCCCGGAGGAACTACTGGTGCAACTCCCAAGGAATTTCCAGAGGAATAGCCGGTGGAATACCCGGAGTTGAGTTTCTAGAGAAACTCCCTAAATCCCATTTCCCATGAAATTACTATTTCAGACAAATATATTTAGCTCTTTTAGTGGAATGTATTCAACCGTCTAAGACGAATTAAGTACTCTCCATTTAATTCCACCAGTTAATTTTCGATATCTTTGCAGATACGTATTTCGACCACAACTGTGTGGTCGTCTTCAGTGTCTCGTACTTGACTCGTACGTACTTGACAAGTCGAGTCAAGTACGAGACACTGATGACGACCACACAGTTGTGGTCGAAATACGTATCTGCAGTACTTAATTCGTCTTAGACGGATGAAATTCCTGTCAAATACCCTCCAGGAGTTTCCTGTGAAGTATCTGGAGGGATTCTCGGAGGAACTCTTAGAAAAACTGCTGGAGGAGCTCCCACAAGCAATTCCGGAGGAATTCCCACAAGGAAGACCTGAAATAATTCCTGGAGAAGTTCCTGAAGGTATTTCTGGAGAAATATCTGAAAGAATTCCCGGAAAAATAACAAGAAGAAATAATGCAGAAATTCCCAGATGAAATCCTGAAAGTGTTCCCAGATGAATTGCTGAAGAAATTACCAGATGAATTCCCGAAGGTTTGTTCTGAAGAAATTCCTGGAAGAACTCTTGAAAGATATCCTATAGGAGCTCTCATATTAATTTCCGAATGAAATTCTGGAATAAGGGGTCATTCAATAATTACGTAAGCATTTTTGTTGGTTTCTCGGACCCCCTCCCTCCTCGTAAGATTTTTCCCACACAAATTATTTTTTTGTTTACGGTGTTGAACTTAGTCTGTAGATTAAAAAAACACCTTAATGAAGATTAAAAAAAAAAATTTTTTTTTTGTTTATGAAAACAAAGAAAATGACAGACCTCCCTCCTCCCATATCTGCTTACGTAATTATTGAACGACCCCTAAACTCCGAGTGAAGTCCGGAAAGAATTCCAGGACGATTCGACGGAAAAATTCTCGGAGAAATTCCTGAAGGAATTCCTGGAGAAGTACCTGAAGGAACTCCAGGAAAAATACTTAAAAGAATTTTTAGGGAATTTACTTACTTACTTATGGATCCTGTACACCTCCGGTGGTGCAAAGGACCGACTTGAAAGATCTCCATCCTGAGCGTTGCCCGGCTATCGCTTTAACCTGTTGCCAGGTTAGATTTCGGTCGACTTCTTTTATTTCTTTATTGAGGCTTCGCCGCCATGAGCCTCTGGGTCTGCCTCTGCTGCGATGTCCCGCTGGGTTCCAGCCTAATGCTTGTTAACAGATTTCGTTTCCGCCCCTACGTAGAGTGTGGCCGACCCAGCCCCACTTCTGATCCCGAATTTCTGTTGCTATCGGCCTCTGGCGACAACGACGATGGAGCTCGTTGTTTGAGATCCAGTTGTGTTAATGAACACCTGCAGCCGTTGAGTGTTCTCCACTGATACACACCATGTTTCGCTAGCGTATAACAGCACAGATTTCACGTTAGAGTTGAAAATTCGAATTTTGGTGCGTTCACTTATCTGTCTGTTTTTCCAGATATTTCTTAAACTCGCATAGGCAGCCCTTGCTTTCTTGATCCGTGCGCCTATGTCGATCTTCGTACCGCCGTCTGACGCCATTTGGCTATCAAGATAGTGGAAGCTTTCAAGATTCTCCACTGGTTGCCCGGCTACTGTGAAACTGGAAGGAGTCACCGTATTTACATCAAACGATTTGGTTTTGTTGACGTTGATGACTAAACCTGCCGAAGAGGAGCGCTCGGCAAGGTCGTTGAGCTTATTCTGCATATCAGAGCGCCGTTGCGCGAGGAGTGCAACGTCATCCGCCAATTCGAAGTCGTTTAGGTGCTCCATGGTAATAGGCTGCCATAACAGCCCGCGGTTTGGTTCACGGTCAATCGCATCTACCAGAATCTCATCGATTACGATGAGGAACAGTAACGGTGATAGAACACATACTTGCCTCACACCAGCAACGACCCGGATAGGGTCGGACAAGATCCCGTTGTGCAGCACTCTACACGAGAAGGCCTCGTACTGTGCTTCGATGAGGCCTATGATTTTCTCAGGAAACACCTTGCGTCTCAGGGCGCCCCAAGTATTCCTGTGATTGAGACGGTGGAAGCTTTTTCGTAGTCAATGAATACCAAGTAAAGGGACTCTTGGAATTCGTTGACCTGCTCCAGAATGCTACGGAGCATGACAATATGGTCCACACAGGATCTTCCGGCACGGAATCCGGCTTGCTGCCGCCGGAGAGTCGCATCGATCTTCTCCTGAATCCGGGCTAGGATAATTTTGCACAGAACTTTGAGAACGGTACACAGCAACATAATGCCTCACCAGTAGACTGGCCCAGATTACTATGGGGAGAAAAAAATGTTGTCGAATTCCACGGGGCACCCCCCAGAATTGTTTCTTTGGGTGAGAAAATCAATCTCTGAAAATTTCAGCTCAATCGCTTGTTGCATAAGCTGGCGCATTTGATTTGAATTTTGTATGGGGATTTCAGCCAAAATGTATAGGAAAATACACCTCCGTCACTCATTCGATCTGGAAATTGGTTCTGATTGCTCGATTGACCTCAGAATTGCAAGAACGGCAGTTGGTATGCTACAGAACAATTTCACAGAACATTGCATGATGATTAAATGAACTTTTATATAATTTTTATATAATTTTATATATATTTCCAATCAGAACCAATTTACAGATCGAATGAGTGACGGAGGTGTATTTTCCCATACATTTTGGCTGAAATCCCCATACAAACTTCAAATCAAATGCGCCAGCTTATGCAACAAGCGATTGAGCTGAAATTTTCAGAGATTGATTTTCTCACCCATAGACACAATCCTGGGGGGTGCCCCGTGGAATTAGTCAACTTTTTGTTTCCTGGGCCAGTCTACTCACCAGTTATCGCATACAGTCAGGTCACCCGTTTTGGACACCTTCACTAAGATATCTTGCATTCAGTCGACCGGGAAAGTTGCGGTGTCCTAGATATTACGAAATAAACGAATCAGTAGTTGAGCGAATGTCGTGAGGTCAGCTTTGAGCATCTCGGCTGATATGTGGTCGACCCCTGGGACTTTATTCGATTTCATGCTTTGGATGGCTGTTTGAATCTCTAGCAGTGATGGAGCTTCGGTATTGACGCGTGTTGTCGGATCCTAGGCAGATCATTTTTAGGGAATACTTGGAAGAATTCCTGGAGAAATTCCTAAAGAAATTTCTAGAGGAATTGCTGAAGGATATCCTGAAGTAATTGCGAAAAAAATTCCAGAATGAAATCCTAGAGGATTTCGCAATTGAATTTATGGGCGTATTCCCGAAAAAATCCTGGAGCTTATCCCGGAGGAATAAAAGGAAGAGCTCCTGAAGGAATTTCCGGAGAAGTTTCTGGGAGGATTTCCGAAGGAATTTCTAATTGATTTGGAGCGAAATCGGAGGAATTCCATCATAAATTTCTGAAGAAACTTCTGGAGGAAGTATGGGAGGAAATTTCGTATGTATTCTTGAAGGAAATCTCGAATGCATTCCTAAAGGAAATGCCGGAGATTTTTCTGGAAGAATAGCAGAATAAATGTCTAGAAGTAAAACTTGGAGAGAAGAAAAGAAATCTTCAAAGAATTTCTTCATGAATTTCCTAAAAAAAATAGTGAGGGGTTTCTAAATAGGGTAGAATACGGCATTGGCAGGGTGCGACAATTGTTGGCACCCTCAACAATATTTGCATTTTCCAGCAAACATACACTATTTTTGAACATAATTTTATTTCAATCACACAATTTCAAGTCTAAGCTTTCATTTGAATAAGTTGTTTATGTAAAAGTATCAAGATTTGATTTGTTAATCACCGAAACAAATTTGCACCTACGAAATCCTTGCCATTATTGCATTGCCAAAGAAAGCAGCGCACGAAAAGCAAACTGTTACTTTTTTGAATCGCCTGTTTCTCCTCTTTATTGAATATGACACGACAAATTAAGTACGTAAACTACTTTTTACACTTTATCACCACTTGATTATCACCACAAAGAGCAAATTTATGCAATATTTGCTCTATTTTTCACTAAATAAAATCGGGACTGTTCGTTTTCTTTGACAGCAGCACACTTCGGAATAGAGCGAGAGAATGTGTTTGTGAGCATATCAAACACACGCTAAAAAGATACCTCGCACAATTCTATGTGATTCGATTTTAGCCACGGGGATGACAAGCTACGCCATCTTTGTCACATCTTTTTTGAATCACCAATACGAGTGCACTGCGAATGCTGTATAAACAATTGCGAAGGTGAAAATGATATAAAACGAACAAATGCATAGACAGTACATTGTGCAACTAGCATTCTAAATAATTGAACAAATAAGCTGAACATTTTTAAGTTTGAAGCATGGAATCAAGTGTAAAATTGTTTTAATTGATAATTCGTCAATTTTTTCCCTATTTTCTCATGATTGTATCATGTTGCATTATTGAGCGGTATGGGCGTTTTGCATCACATTCTCCTGTAAAAACGTAAACATTCAAAGTTCACGCACATACTATTGCAAAATAAATCAGTATTGGGGTAATTTGACACTGGGGGATAAATTTATCACCCAAAAAAGAACGAACAGGCAAACCTGTCAAAATCCGTAGTAAAAAAATTGGATGTCGCTCCTCTGATTTTAGCAAAAATACGAACAAAATATCCGGCGATGGCATTTATTAAAAAAAATGTTCAAATACAAATGCTTCTATTCAAATTTTTACGCACACCATGAATTATATCAAAAATGATAGCAACACCGTAGTATTTTTATCTTATGAGGCTGATAGGACCGTTTCCCTTTTGCAACTTCAATACTTTCCAAGCTCATCAAAAAAATCATAACCATTCCCGTTCCTACGTAGCGCATTTCAACCATAAATAATTGCCTACTTTTAGGGGATTATCTATTATTCAACTGTGAAACTTAGTGTAAGAATGTGGTGGCTCCAGCGGCTGGATAGGACAGTGCTGCCCATTATTCAACATATAAAGACTCACGAGGTGGAATATATTGTTAATATACTATACTACCAGAACCGACGAGCTTCGTTTCACCTAAAATTGATTAATTATATATTTTTTACATTATTTAAAAAACGGTTAAGTATTCAAAATTTGCAATTTTTTTAGATTAATTTTCGATTAAAGCAGAAATTTGTACTTCATTTGTATGGGAGTCCCTCTTCCAGAATAGGAGCGGTTTAATACCATCATGAAAATCTTCACCTCTACATACAAATGTTTATGCCGTTTCCTAGTCTGTAAGGGTAGACAGACAACAATTCATTCTTATGTGTATAGATTTGGTTTTACGTAGTTTACGTCGAGCGGTCGTGTCTTGTACACAATCACCATGATTTTGTTTTTTATGAAACAGACATATCATGTAAGGACCGCAAAGAGCAAGTTGTATATTTGAAACTGGTTGATAGACTATTGCTTACGAATCTAAGGCATTACAAAACACAAAAGATGTAAATCTTGGCAGCGGACAAAAAGCATATAAGTTCCCTTCTTCAAAGTGGCCAACATTATTCAAATAGGTTGAAAATGGTAAAAGTTATGAAAATGTCAATATCTGGGTACACGGGTACCCTATCTGGTATTCACGTCTGTTTCTTGTTGGCCGCATAAGGGTTAAATTTGTTTCACAATGTGTTTAAAAGCTTTTGCCTATCTTTCTACATGACATAAAATTGATGCCAAGGCTAAAAAATCATGTTTTGTTTTAAGCCAGTTTTGATAAACAATAAACTTTGTTCCAAAATTGAGTGAAGCGAGATGAGCGTGCGGCCGAATAATATGAATGAATTTTTCTACTCTACTGTTTACAAAAATGCTATTTACTGAGTTTGTGGTAATAGCTGTTATATTTAGTGAACACCAATCATCAAAGAAAGAGCATACAAATGTATACCAGTTAAACTGTACCTGTGTTTTATTGTAATTATTCATTATTTTTATCATTCAATTTCGCGAATGTCTTAGACTGCCAAGAATAGGTATTTTCCCCTATGAAGGAATTATACATGAGAAGGATTTTCGATTTCAAGAAGAATTTGTGGATAACTCTCCGGAGGAGTGTAGAAGTTCCCGGGGAATAATTAGTGGAAGTAGAAGGAAGACAACAGTCGTTCAACCGTGTTATGAAAAGTGTTGATGAGAGCGTAAAGATTTAAAATGCATATAAGTAGTGCACTCAGGGCACGACGCATACGTTATTGTGATAAACATTGGTTGAGGCATTAGACGTAAACCAATCTCTTCGGAAGTAAACAAAAAGCTGAAAACAGACCAGTAGAAACGAAAAGTAAAAAACGACAGAAAGATTCCTCTTCAACATTGCTGAGCTTCTTAGGCTATTTTATCACCATTCAAAATTGTTTTGGCAATATAAAACTTTTTGAAACAAAAACAAAATTGAAAAAAGGCAATATAGAACTTCTCAGTGTAAAAACTCACTTCTAGGGGATTGATCATCTAACCACGTATTTAAAAACCGATCCGGATCATACTTGGGTGTGACTAATATCAAAATAGGAGAACCCATTACCATCTATTTCGTTTTAAAAATTAGATATGTGATATGAATGAAATTGGTTCAGCTCTAAATTTGTGCCGGTCAACCCCTAAAATGCTAATAGCCAAAACTCCAGATTGTAACTACCAACTCGAACTACATTCAACGATAGATAACGTGACAATATGCTTTGTCGAATGCAACATGCCGCATCAAAATCGGCTGGAATTTTGTATTCTGTCAACTATAAACAGGTTGCGTAACGCGACACCATTTGCAGAACACTGTTTGTTGATCAGCGTAACGCGGCGGTGTCGATATCAATTCAGTAATTTTCCTTATAATTTCCGTTTTTTCCCTCGATTTTATATCACACCCTCATTTCTGTTGATGTATACGAGAAATGCTGAGAATAAATTGAGACCCCAAATAGTATAACCAGAGCTAAAAAAACGCACTTGCATTTCAAAACGCGAAAAGATGCATTTCAATGATGGTATCGCGTTACGAAATGCAGCGCGTTATTTATCATATTCAAAGCGAAAAATCTCGAAATGAATAATTCCATCAGAAAGGAAATTTAGTGGGGATAATTTTACACCTGTCCAATCATATGTCCATGAAGCTAATTTTCGAATACTTAATTCCTCGCTGAAAGTCGGCTCCTCATGGTGCCGCGTTACGCTGTAAGGGGCCGTACACATATTACGTAAGCACTAATGGGGGGAGGGGGGTCCGTCATTTTCTTACGCACCATATAAATAAAAAATCACTTGTATGAAAAAAATCTTACATGGGGGGAGGGGGGGTCGAAAAAACCCAGAAAAAATGCTTACGTAATATGTGTACGACCCCTAACGTATCCTATGCTTTGTTTAATATTGTGCAAGTTTTAGTGGAGCAAATCAAAAGTAAGCCTTGTACGATAGAATATCAGGCAAAAATGTGACTAGCTTAGGTGCAGTACAGTGAAACATTGCATCATATATTATACCGTGGTTATTAAAAAAATCAAGATTGTGAGAATCCCAGTCATCAGAATTCCATGAAAAATATTTTTGAAGTGATCTCAATTCAAGTTTATTGTGCGAGAAATACAAAACCACTCACAAATAATTAAGCTAAAACTTGCACAAAGTTGTTTCCCGGGCCGTTAAATTAGCAAAAATAAGACTCATTCTTGTGGTGAAGGACGGTGTACGAGCGGATTGCCATTCCCATTAAACACAATCCCAAAGTGCCAGCAACCTATGGAAAGCTAAGCGGTTGAGTTTATGCTGCTGCGGAAAACCAAAGGAACTTTAGTTGGAATGAATCGGAAAGGAGTGCTTTTAAGTTGTAATTAACGCCAGCTTAATTGAAAGTCTGTAATTCAATTACGCTAGTCGACGCCCTCATAGTCCGACTGTTTTAGCGATTCGCATCGGAACGAAAGGGAAAAGGCCCGGGAATGGAATAAATTTTCCCGTAGCGGACTTCATGATTTACCTCAATGTTGTATTGCGGAAGCACAAACGTGTATTATTATTTATACTTTATAAATATACTGCAGATTTATTGAAGCTTCAATTTCCACCGTTTGATATATAAATTAGCAATCTTTTAGCATTAAACTAGTTTCAACATATAAGCTTTAAGGCTTCCATATTCATCCTTACAAAATAATAAATAAAAAAATAGTCAATAGTTTATATAATCAAAATATTGGCAAAATAATAGACCAATTTTTTTCCCAAAGATAAATTTGCTACAAAGAGAAACAGTTGTCCTAGATGTTTTTTGAATTGAATTGAATTATCTTTATTTACGAGATTTTCGGCCCTAGGTAGATGTCTTTTTCTCATGTGGTGTCTACAGAGAACAATAGTTATTGGGCAACGGAAAAATATGCTTTTCCTAAAACAGTATTTTTATAGCATAAAATTGATTCGTCAGCACATTAGAATCCGTTGCAAAATTTAAAATTAGGTTTGCTCATTTTTTCTTATTTTATTCTTGAACAAATAGATCAAAGTACCTACTAAAGCTTTAGCGATTGCTCATCAGAAGGAAGTAAATAATTTACAAATTATTTTACCACCATTGGTCTATTAATCATGTGTTGGCAAAATGCAGAAACAACAAGTGATTGTCAAGCAAGCAGTTTTGTGGATTTGTTATTCATTCTCATTGAGAAAATACTAAAGTTATGAAATGTAAATTACACCAAGCATTCCGAAAATCCGAGATATTGCATTCTTTCATAGAATAACATGTATTTCATGCCAGTTTTGCTAACAGTAAAACCACTTCTCCGTTCTTATAATAGGTATAACCTTATTACAGTTTGAAAGACATACAATGCGCTGAAGTACACAAACATCTTTCCGTGCATGAAAAGAAGCTCACTCCTACGTAGCGAGAAAGTTCCGGAGTTATCCTTCGTAATGGAACAAATCGTTGTCAGCAAGAATAGGATCCGTAGATGAAAATGAGAAAACTTTTCATTTATATTGACATCTCAATGTTGGGATTGTTGAATCCGGCTGAAGTTTATTTTTTACTTGGCATCCTTTCTTCGAGTTACTTCAGGTATGTAGGCAACACATGTGCGCACTGTGAAAAGAGGATGATTTAACGAACAGGCATCCGTTCCACGAAATTGAACCAGCAGAGATCGGTGCCTGCAATTGACGGAAGTAACAGTTAATTAGAAAGAGAAATCTTCGGAAACTTTTGCTACACAATGACGCAAGCTAACGCTGGAAAAAATGAGCATTCGAGGAAACTTGGCTTTGTTTGAGGAATATTGTGCAGTGTATATAAATATTTTCCGTAGAATGAATGTGTGCCAGTCAAAAAGGTCGCTATATAAATTCTGGTTTGGTGGATGGACCATAAATAGTATATAATTTAGAGGCTGTAATAAAACAACTTATTAGATTTATGATTGAATGTTAAAGAAATTCATGAAATGCTATTTAATGATACTTCAGTACTGCCCCCTCAAACAGTATTTCTTCCTCAACAATTTGCCTCCACAAAACAGATTATATTTCCGGATCTGTCATCATGCATAAGACTGATACTCTTTTGAAACTAATTAAAATCAGAGCTAGCATGTAAACAATGCACAGTGTAAAATGTGCTACTGCAAAGCCCTGCAACGCACTATTCGCAATCTGATGCAATCAGCAGCAGAGCAAATTCAAATCTAGCACAAGTTAGATCCCCTTTGACATCGAAGCGTGTTAGACTGTGAAAACATTCGCTAATGGGAATGGTAGCTAACGTGGTGGAAACGTGACATCGTTGCAACGGGTTCCGAACAACGAACGCTGCACATAAACCGCTGAAATGACGGAATGAGCAGAAGCGTACGCAACCATCTGAAAATAGTCAGGCGATGGTAGCAGACAGGATTCAAATGCAAGTTTGCGGTGCGCTCCCGGAGACGGTGGCAAACGAACGTCGATAATTGCTTGGTCAAGTCGAAAGATTGAATCATCGACAGTTTGACTTACATTCGGAGATATGGTGTCGGTCGGGTTCACTGTTTCAAATTGTAATTTCAAATTGACTTTTTTTTACGTGCTACATATTTCTATAATAATCTTAACTCAGAAAGGGCCAAGTGAATGCTGCGATATCTACTGGAGTGTCACTCAACCAATTTTACTTTTCCTCCTTTGTCAACAGCAGTGGGGTAATCGTATTCAAATGTATTCTGAAAATTTGGAATTCATCACTCTACCAAATAGTTCTACGGAAGTTGTTTCCCTTCATCCACCCACTGCACTGTCTGGTTGATTATATTGAGCACAAACTCGCGTTGATTGAGATGCTGCAGAGTTTTTTTTGTCCTAAAAAAGCTGTAGACAAAACCAGGCTGCCAACATGTTTTATTTTCAGTCAATACAGTAGAAGCAGAAGTATTAGAAAGCTAGAGGCGCTTTTACCCCATACAACTATTGTGATCAACATGATTCCACCATACACTCAGCGAACTAAACTATCGGAATTCAAAACTGGCGCCTTATGAATCTTTGACCAATTATTCCACCAACACCGTTTTATATTCTCAGTTGCTTATAAGATTATCCAAGCGAGATTATCACATTTCTCCAAAAATGATGTTCGTGTTGTTGGCTTGCGTGGGGTGCCATCAGATTGGACAAATCGACGTATGAATCTTTGTTTACAAAATCATAAACGTCGGCCAAATTCAATGCATTTGTTCATTTTCATTTATTTAGTCTACATCTAAACAGATAACACTGAATCAACAATTTGACGCAACAATACACGGTTCGAGGCCGCATCTCTCCGTACTCGAATACGCCCCACGCTCGCCAAGTCGTTCTGTACCTGGTCTGCCCATCTCGCTTGCTGCGCTCCACGTCGTCTCGTACCTGCCGGATCGGAAGCAAACACCATCATTGCAGGGTTGCTGTACGGCATTCTTGCAACATGTGATGCCCATCGTACCCTTCTGGCTTTAGCTAAATTCTGGATACTGGGCTCGCCGTAGAGCTGGGCAAGCTCGTCTTTCATTCTTCGCTGTCACACACCGTCTTCTTGCACACCACCCAATATGGTCCTAGGTACCCGTCTCTTGAATACTCGGGGTGCTTGCAAGTCCTCCTCGAGCATTGTCCATGTTTCATGTCCGTAGAGGATAACCGATCTTATAAGCGTCTTGTACATGACACATTTGGTGCGGTGGCGAATCTTTTTGACCGCAGTTTCTTCTGGAGCCCGTAGTAGGCCCGACTTCCACAGATGATGCGCCTTCGTATTTCACGACTGACATTGTTATCAGCCGTTAGCAAGGATCCGAGGTAGACGAATTCCTCGACCACCTCGAAGGTATCCCCGTCTATCGTAACACTGCTTCCCAGGCGGGCCCTGTCGCACTCTGTTCCGCCCACAAGCATGTACTTTGTCTTTGAGGCATTCACCACCAGTCCAACTTTTGTTGCTTCACGTTTCAGGCGGGTGTACAGTTCTGCCACCTTTGCAAATGTTCGGCCGACTGACTGGATCTGTTGAAAATCGTACCCTGGCTGTTACACCCAGCTCTCCGCACGACAGCTTCTAGCGCAACAGGCATGAAAGTCCATCACCTTGTCTTAGTCCCCGGCGCGATTCGAACGAACTGGAGTGTTCGCTCGAAATCTTCACACTGTTTTGCACACCATCCACCGTTGCTTTGATCAGTCTGGTGAGCTTCCCAGGGAAGCTGTTCTCGTCCATAATTTTCCATAGCTCTACGCGGTCCATACTGTCGTATGCCGCCTTGAAATCAACGAACAGATGATGCGTTGGGACCTGGTATTCACGACATTTTTGAAGGATCTGCCGTACAGTAAAGATCTGGTCCGTTGTCGAGCGGCCGTCAACGAAGCCGGCTTGATAACTTCCCACGAACTTATTCACTTATGGTGACAGACGACGGAAGATGATCTGGGATATCAGCCGCCCTTTAAGATTGGTGATCGCTCGAAAGTTCTCACACTCCAGTTTGTCGCCTTTCTTGTAGATGGGGCATATAACCCCTTCCTTTCACTCCTCCGGTAGCTGTTCAGTTTCCCAGATTGTGCAGGCAAGTGGCTAGCTTTTCCGGGCCCATCTTGATGAGCTCAGCTCCGATACCATCCTTACCAGCTGCTTTATTGGTCTTTAGCTGTTGGATGCCATCCTTAACTTCCCTCAAGGTGGGGCTGGTTGGCTTCCATCTTCCGCTGAACTGACGTAGTCATCTCCTCCGCTGCCTTGACTTTCACTGCCTGTACTCTCAGCGCCATTCAAATGTTCCTCGTAGTGCTGCTTCCACCTTTCGATCACCACACGTTCGTCCGTCAAGATGCTCCCATCCTTATCCCGGCACATTTCAGCTCGCGGCATGAAGCCTTTGCGGGATGTGTTGAGCTTCTGATAGAACTTGCGTGTTTCTTGAGAACGGCACAGCTGTTCCATCTCCTCGCAGTCCGCTTCTTCCAGGCGGCGTTTCTTCTCCTGAAAAAGGCGGGTCTGCTGTCTCCGCTTCCGTCTATAACGTTCCACGTTCTGCCGGGTACCTTGCTGCAGCGCGACCACCCGCGCTGCGTCCTTCTCCTCCAGAATCTGTCTGCACTCTTCGTCGAACCAATCGCTCCGTCGACTTCGACCCATATACCCGACGTTGTTCTCCACTGCGTCGTTAATGGCTGCTTTGACTGTATTCCAGCAGTCCTCAAAAGGGGCCCCATCGAGCTCACCCTCTTCCGGCAACGCTGCCTCGAGATGCTGCGCGTATGCAGTGGCGACATCAGGTTGCTTCAGTCGCTCTAGGTCGTACCGCGGCGGTCGTCGGTACAGAACATTGTTGATGACGGATCGTTTTGGGCGCAGTTTAACCATCACCAGATAGTGGTCAGAGTCGATGTTAGCGCCACGATATGTCCTGACGTCGATAATGTCGGAGAAGTGCCGTCCATCATTCAGAACGTGGTCGATTTGTGATTCTGTCTGCAGTGGTGATCTCCAGGTGTACCGATACGGGAGGCTGTGTTGGAAGTAGGTGCTGCGAATGGCCATATTCTTGGAGGCAGCGAAATCAATTAGTCGTAGGCCGTTTTCGTTCGTCAGCCGGTGAGCGCTGAACTTTCCAATAGTCGGTCTAAACTCCTCCTCTTGGCCAACCTGAGCGTTAAAATCTCCTATGATGATTTTGACGTCGTGGCTTGGGCAGCTGTTGTACTCACGTTCCAGCTGCGCGTAGAATGCGTCCTTATCATCATCAGTGCTTCCGGAGTGTGGGCTATGGACGTTGATTATGCTGAAGTTGAAGAACCGGCCTTTGATCCTCAACTTGCACATTCTTTCATTGATCGGCCACCACCCGATCACGCGCCTTTGCATATCGCCCATCACTATGCAAGCTGTTCCCAGCTCGTGTGTGTTGCCGCAGCTCTGGTAGATGGTATGATTACCTCTAAACGTTCGCACCATTGATCCCTTCCAACAAACCTCCTGCAGCGCTACGATGCCGAATTCACGGTCCTTGAGCACATCGGTGAGTATGTGTGTGCTCCCGATGAAGTTGAGAGATTTGCAGTTCCACAAACCGAGCTTCCAATCGCTAGTCCCTTTTCGTTGCAGTGGTCTTCGCCGATGGTTCCGGTCCGTACTCTCTTGTTGATTGTTCGTTGCGTGAGTTTTTTTTGCTGGCTTGCAGGGCCTGACACCAAACCCCCTAAATTTCCGGAGGACCATGGTGCACAGTTTCACTTAGAGTCCCTCGCTGGCACTCGGACGATGATCAGCCGCCCCTAACATGGATAACAGACGCTTTTGTGAGCCGATCCTGACATGGAGAACAGACGCTCAATAAGATTTGCACCTCCGGAGAGGAGCAAACCCCCCCTTCCCTGTCAGCATACGACCATAGTTCCCACCGGGGTTGGTTACCCGATCGGTTCCCTAAGGTTGCTCGTATCCCGGCTAGCACCGCGGGGAGGTAGGGATAGAAGTTGTTGGATAAGAGGCTAAGGACCGCGAGATGGGGTCTATTTTATTCCTTCAGGTACGCGAAGTACCAATGGTACGCTTTACCCAGCATTCCAGCGATTAACGAGGGAAATAAAATTTTATTAACAAATGGCGAAAAGGCTCAAAAACTTGCTCAGCAGTTCGAGAGTGCCCATAATTTTAGTCTAGGTCTCACTAGTCCAATTGAGGATCAGGTTACACGAAGCTTCGAAGACATTCTCAATCAAGATAATGTTTTTGACCCTTCGTTGGGAACTAATTTGGATGAAGTGAGATCTATTACTAGAAAATTTAAAAATATGAAAACACCGGGTGATGATGGTATTTCTACATACTTATCAAACAACTTCCTGAGAGCTCTTTATCCTTTTTGGTTAATTTATTTAACAAATGTTGTCAATTGGCATACTTATCAGATAAATGGAAAAACGCCAAAGTTGTTCCTATTTTGAAGCCGGACAAAATCCAGCTGAGGCTTCTAGTTATCCTTAATCAGTTTGCTTTCTTCAATAAGCAAACTGTTTGAAAAGATTATTTTAAATAGAATGATGGTTCATATTAATGACAATTCTATTTTGCTGATGAGCAATTTGGTTTTCGCCATGGGCATTCAACCACTCATCAGTTATTAAGAGTTACGAACTTAATTCGGCTCAACAAATCTGAAGGATATTCGACTGGAGTTGCTCTTCTTGATATAGAGAAAGCATTTGACAGTGTTTGGCATGAAGGTTTGATTGTAAAATTGATGAATTTTAATTTTCCTTTGAACATTATTAAACTGATCCAAAATTATTTATCAGATCGCTCACTGCAGGTAAACTATCAGAATTCTAAATCTGATAGATTACCTGTAAGAGCTGGTGTCCCCCAAGGCAGCATACTGGGGCCCATTTTGTATAACATTTTTACTTCTGACTTACCTGATTTACCACCAGGGTGTCAAAAATCTTTGTTTGCAGATGACACGGGCTTCTCAGCCAAAGAGCGAAGCCTTCGTGTCATTTGTAGTAGATTGCAAAAAAGTTTGGATATTTTCTCCACTTACTTGCAAAAATGGAAAATTTCCCCGAATGCTTCCAAAACTCAGCTTATAATTTTCCCACATAAGCCGAGAGCTTCTTATTTGAAACCTTCTAGCAGACATATTGTCACTATGAATGGGGTTCCAATTAATTGGTCTAGCGAAGCCAAATATTTAGGACTTCTGCTTAACTTAACTTAACTTAACTTAACTTAACTTAACTTAACTTTTAAAAATCACATTGAAGCCCTTATAAACAGAAAATCAAAACTTTGTCTTAAGAACAAACTTTTGATTTACAAACAAATTTTTAGACCTGTCATGTTGTATGCTGTGCCAATATGGACTAGTTGCTGCAATACCAGAAAGAAGGCACTTCAGAGGATTCAAAATAAAATTTTGAAAATGATTCTGAAGTTGCCTCCGTGGTAAAGTACCAATGAACTTCATAGAATTTCTAATATTGAGACATTGCAACAAATGTCCAACAAAATAATTTCCAATTTTAGACAAAAATCGTTGCAATCTTCTATTGCAACGATTAACTCCTTGTACCCTTAGTATAAATTAGGTTAGGTTTAGTTTAAGTTAAAAACATTGTAATTCCTACATGGTTCAATTAAACCAGAGGAAAAATCCTAACTGCCAGAGGCAATTGAAATGTATTAATAATAACTAAAAAGTAACATAGCAAATAAGGATGATAGTGTTAAGAAAATACGGAACACCTATTCTAACAGATGAATGTATGCATGAGATAATTAGCAAATAAAATTAGTAAAAAAAAAACTTTCCTACGCTGTAGTGAGCAGCCTAAGAAACCATGGATCCATAACATCCACGCTAACAAGCGCCGGAACACGACGTTCGCCGAGTTTCTGTCACTACCACTGCTAACCGCCTCGCTGGTGCTGATCATCAAGGACAACGCTTCGCAATGACTGTCCCCTGACAGAAACAAAATCCGGGGTCAGGGAGATTGGAACCACTGTTGGGAACCTCTACTACTCCAAAACTACGGAAAATTAAGGAAACTTCAAAGGCATAAGACAATCTGTCTAACCTGAAAGTCCAGCAGTTTATTTCTCGGCTTCGTACCGGCCATTCTCGGCTCTCACACAATGTTGGTGAGCGCCCTTTCGAAAAACGTGTTAAGGGTCTGTCTCATTTGGAGAATTAAACTTCAAAGTGACAGTTCGAAAATTAAATAATCACCCCGTTATAAGAATGGCTGGTGCTACCCAGCAATTCCAATAGGACAGCGATGGAAAATGATTCGATATCTGTCAAAAGTAATCTTGCTCTGCGAGCAGGGTTATTCGATAATTATTGAAATGTCACTTTTAAGTTTAATTTCAGTTTAATTATCCAATTGAGACAGACCCTAAATCAGCGAGCTCCTCAATACTGCAAAGCATTTCCTATGCCTTTGCTCAAAATATCAAACCCCCTTTATGAATTCCGACTAGCATTCAGGATATACTCACCAGTCGACAATGCAACTCTCATATATTTTCTTAAAAATGGGGGCTTGCATCGTTTAATGTTATAATTGATTTCATCATTGCCCGCCTGAGCTGCGTACCTGGGATTGTAGTTTCATAATCGGAGGCGGCGATTTCACCTGATTTCTCCAAGATTTTCTCCCCCCAGTGGCCGTGCAACTCGGGCCCTGAACCCGGGTCATAAGATGAAAATCCCAAAGAAAAACCTCCGGAGAACAGAGCTTCTACAGACTCATCAATAGTGTGTCAATAGTATCCTGATTGAGGACTGAATGAGGATTGAATAGGACAACTTGGCGGTGATCCTGGAAATGAAGCCCCTAATTGGTGTCAACGTCTAAACGGTTACCCCTATTGTGATTCCTGTCTTTCGTCCTGAGTATTCGTGCAGCAGTTAACTGCAAAACTGTATTTTATTGTATTTTAAAGTACTGGTTGGATTAAAATAATTTAGATTTAGCTCTAATCTTGCCTAATGAAGATCCCTAGGTTGGATCCCTTTCCTGATTCCCTCCCTTTGAGAGGGGCTCCTTTGGCCCTGGCATCTGCTACGACAAGTTATAAATTAACAATTTAACAAAATTCACATAAATGAAGCATAAAAGACTGATTTTGCAATCCATTTT
Organism: Armigeres subalbatus; assembly: GCF_024139115.2. Lineage (NCBI taxonomy): Eukaryota > Metazoa > Arthropoda > Insecta > Diptera > Culicidae > Armigeres > Armigeres subalbatus. The sequence continues at coordinate 239,042,591 of NC_085141.1, read as the reverse complement.
GCATTCGGTCACTGCTGGACACAAATGTTGTGGTTCTGTGCCATTGCATGTCAATTGAATATCCGAATGGAGAAAAAATAGTACTTACAAGGTCCTGATAACATGATATCTCTATTCTTTAAATACTCCAACTAACGTATAGCTTGTCTATCTTAGTTAAACCCGCATTTTAGTTTTCCCCAGGAGCTAATTACTAAACTAAATTGAAGCCACAAAGTGTCCGGGTGGGGTTCGGAACTGAACGGAACTTTTCCGACACCTCTCATTCTGTATTTCAGGCAACCAGGCACGACGAGGAGCGCGACTTTTCGGCCGTACTCCAACTAGGTGCAACTAGCTGCGGCCTGGCCGCACTATACTGCTGCGTGGCTGGTGATGGCAACAGCCATCGGACGTCACTGCGCGCCGGGGATGATTCCGCTAGGGAAATTCAATTATAAAGTCATTAAAAATTTTGCTCGTTTAAATTCCGCGTCGGTGAGTTGATTGTTTATATCAACAAGCAGCACGGCGGCGGATGCGAACGCTGCTGCAAGGCTGGACCCGCGGCAGAATCCGTCCTGTATTCGGAACACTAGTCTCGGTAGTTCACTGATAAAATCAGTACGAGGGCTGCCGTGATTAACGAATTATGAACTTGACATTCATTCTGTAAAATTAGCAAATTTATCCAATTCAGCGAGATCTGTTGTGGATTTTATATATTTGGACATTGCATAATTAAAACAGAAGCACATTGTGCGCGGAACCGACTGACGAGCCACAGCTTGTGATGGAAATGCTTTCAAAAGCTTTGCATAATTAATTATTAAATACAGCACCATCATCATGGTTAAATATCGACCGCAGGTGTCGGGTTTCAAGTCACATTCTGGTGGGAATGACAATGTTTGGGTATTACGTTCGTCCGCATGTAGTGATGGCGTACTTGATAAATGATGCACAATATTATTTGCGAATGGGACCATCCTTGATTTAAATTCGACAAAAACTATTTTTCGAGATAAAATCGGTAGACGAAAATTGGACGAACGTTTTTCTTTTGTGAAGTTATGATTGATGAATTGATGATTTAGTGCACAATTTGTGCTGCATGTAGCTATGATAAAAGTGAGATGTATTTGAGAATGAAGTAAGTAATGAAATTATTTACATTTTTTTAAATCAAAATTTTCAGCATAATAACCAAGGAAGAGCAATAAATAATGAGAAAATTTCCGTAAAAAATATAAAAAAGCAATAAAATTGATACAATTTTCCATGATTTTTAAAGAAGAGGAAAAATGCTCAGTTTTATTGCTTTTCATGTTTCATTAAAGGAATTTTCATATTTTTTTTGCTCTGTATTGATTATTCAGTGAAAAGTTTTAATTTCTTTGCAGAAAAAAAAAACATTTTTTGGAAAATTTTGTAAATTTTGTAAATTATAAATGATTTTAATAATTTGATGATGCCGTTAACGCTTATCTTCAATAGATTGATTAATGAAAGTACATACTATTCCAGTAGTGTGGAAACTAGTCTCAATCACTCCAATCTTCAAGGCTGGCGATAATCATGCTGCGGAGAACTGTAGCGGAAGTTCAATCTTGTGGTGCCTGGCCAAGATGTTTGAAGATCTGGTTCACAGCGTTTTGTACACGGCTTCTTTTCCACTGACACCGGATGTGCAGCACGGTTTCATTAAAAAGCGCTCGACAACAACGAATCTAATGACCTTTGTGAATAACCTTTCAATGGAAATTGAAAGTCGCCGCCGAGTGGATGCCATATATTTTGATTTCCCGAAGGCGTTCGACTAGGTTCCCCATGATCTCACAATAGCCAAATTCCGATACTTTGGCTTTTCGGAATGGCTAACTGGATGGCTGCAGTCTTATCTGAGTGGAAGAGAAGCGTTTGTCAACATAATAAGTGGATTACGTTCTCGTACTATTTCTATTACATCGGGCGTCCCGCAAAGTAGCGTAAACGATGTGTGCTACCGTTTGAAATCATGTCTCTTACTCTATTTTAACGATCTCAAAAGTTACAAAGCAATATCAGAGGCGATTCAATTATGACGTTCACTAATTTTTGAGATTCTTAGTCACGTTTAGTTACAATTAATTGCACATTATTCGGCAACTCGGCCGTACGACAACCATTTTTTTGTTAAATATCTTGGCTGTGCATATGCACAGCACATGTTTCGAAATGGACAAATTGATATGAAATTTGCGAAAAAGAATCCACGTGTCTTGGAGGGACTCGAACCCTCAACCTCCTACTCTCTAGATAGGCGTGATAACCCCTACACAACAAGACCACTTAAAGGTCACGTTTGCGGAAAAGCCATCAGAATCCGAGTACCAACCTCCACCGCGGTTAGCTCTTTTTTTGCAAATTGAATATCTTTCGGATGCTTGATTTGTCCAATCTTCACATGTGCTTTACTGTTGTATATCCACAGTCAAGCGAGTGCACATTGCGCTACGGTCCAGGATACAGGATGCAAAGTTGTAGCGCAGCTTATTCCAACCAATTTTGCTGAAAACACCTTTTCTGTGGCTTTTAAGTTGGCTGATTTAGAGCAATTTTACCTAATTGGATTGTGGTGTACCTCACAAAAACAGTATTTTTGATCTACTTTTCTTGTTTTTGATTTCTCGAAAAAGTCGTCTTCAGGTGACTTTTAAAGCTCAAAAAACTTTTGATGGGTAAATATACTTTTTGATGGGTAAACTTTTGATGGGTAAATATGCTCAATATCTTCTACCGATCAAAAGTTATAATCGTTTTTCTGTCAAAATTACATTTTTTTCATAAGTTAGGGCAGTCCGGTTAGGGCAGACCAAAAAATATGTTTACACGGCATTTGAAAGAGAAATTCATATTCTTCATTATGTCAAAAAATTGAGGATATGTTATTTTTTATCTCAAGTTTTACTAATTTTACTAAAATCATGTTTTTTTTAAATAAATTGATATAACTCGACAATGGAAGACGATACAGACGATATTATTATAGCAAAACACGCGTTTTGGGAATCCTCAAAAGTCTTCAGAAGGTGACATCCGTGAAAAATAAAAAATGAAATGAGCAGATCATAAATATTGTTTTTTGAGGGACACCCTAATTCTGGTAAGTAAAATTACTCTAAACAAGTGAGCTTAAGAGCCACATAAAAAGTTTATATAACAAAGTTATTCCGCAAAATAAAAAAAAATAAAAATTTCACATTTTTATAAAATGGTCCACCCTATTTTTCGGTAACTCTATAATAAAGGCCCGAGTATCCAGAACAACTTTGTAGAACTTTTTTTTTTCTTAAAAGTATGCTTTAGGCCGAAAATGCATCTTTTCTCGTAAATCTTGCAATACGATGATAATGATAAAACTTATAAAAAGTGTTGAAGCTGTAGATTTTTTTTATTTTTCATTTCTCACAAATGTCACCTTCTGAAGACTTTTAGAGCTTTCCAAAACGCGTGTTTTGCTATACAGTCCCATCCCGATTTTGGCAACACCCGTTTTTGTCTACCCCCGATTTTGGCAACACCCGTTTTTGGCAACATTTTCTTCCCGATTTTGGCAACAACCACGAAAATATTTTTTTATTTCCTTTTAAAGCTAAAACCTTTTTGTTAATGAGTAATAGGATAAACAATACCAAAAGTGAATGTCATTAAGGTTTACATGCGTATTATGGGCTCTGTACGAATAGTGGGCACTTTCACTGAAATAATGAACCACCACTCGTATCACCGCTCATTGCAAACAATTTCTATTGAAACTTTTCTGCTATTTTTATTCACGTTTTCCATGTTTCTATTCACACTACCCTAATCTAACCAGCCCACCGTAGAATGTCGTATTTTTTGGCATTCTTACTGATTTTGTCGTCGACAAGCTGACTCACACCGTTGAATATAGTACAACACCTATTAAGCGAAGCCCACTGTTTACATCACAATGCAAACGGTACTACTGAACCAGGAGCAAGCAAGCCCCAGTAGGTTTAATTGCTAGTGATTAGCACATTCGATTTTCTAAATGCGCTATATAGCCATCAAGTCGTTTTGCTCATTATGCGCCTCTTTTCTGGTATCAGCCGAGAAACTGTCATTTTATCATTTTATCCGTCTTTCTGCTGCATTCCCGTATAGATACCAACCATTTTATTTCAAAGAGTCTTATTGCTTAAAATTGACGCAAATTTGTCAAGCGATTAATATCAGAACACTGTTGGCTTTTCCAGTTTCCTGATGTGTCAATTGCATAACGAGCCTTTTGATTCCAGCATGTTTGCCAACAATTCAACAGTAATGGTAAGAGTTTGGTAACATGTAATCGTAAGGCTCTCAAGCAGGCATTGAAAAAAATCAAATCATGAGAAAAATGGGATTAGTCTAAGCCAACCTAATGCTCTTCCGCGGGGCAACTTATGAGCTTCCTAAGATCTTTGAATTGGACGTTCGATGATTTACCGTTTGATGATCCTCAACGCTCACCAATGGAAGCCTATTGAGTGAAGCGAATCACTTGGTAACACAACAATGAGTGTCGTTGCGGTGTGCTGATAGAAGAAGCCATTTAGGGGTCGTTCAACAATGATGTCACAGGTTTTAGGGGGGGAGGGGGTCTAAAATTTTGTGACACTGCATATACTAGGTATAAAAAAAAGCGTGACAGAGGGGGGAGGGGGGGTCTAGAAATCTCAAAAAGTAGTGGACGTCATATTTGAATCATCCCTTTAAGCATTCTAAAAATGAAGACCTTTAGAGTCTGGAACTCTAGCACACTGAATGGGAGGCGTTGATACTTTCTCACGCCTATCTTATCACCTTGAAAGAAGAGCGAGGTACTAATGCGCAAATCGTTGCTTACATGGATACCTCACCACGGCTTGGCTTGTTAGACGGTGTTGCTCATGGTTTATCACAGCAACGATCGCTCCTATTCGTTGTTTGGCATCCATCTGAGTGAGGCAGTTTACTTCATTGGCTATGGATGTAGCATAGATTGCAATAGACCAATGCTCACAATGCTCACTCACACTTTTAATGCCTGCTCTCGAGTGTTCTGTTTGTGATGGCGAAGTATCAGAAGTGGAGTACCTCCTGTGAAGTTCCCATGAGATCGCTGGTGTAATTCTAGCTGCTTCGTAGGCGAATAATGCGTTATATGTGGTTTTATTATTATTTATTCAGTCTAAGGCCGGAGGGGCCTCTGCGGTACATAACAGTCGTCTCCGTCCACTGCTGTACGTCACCAGTCACACAGTCTACAGAGGGTCCGTAAATCGTCTTCCATATGATCGATCCACCTTGATCACTGCACACCTCCCCTTCTTGTGCCTGTCGGATCGTTGTAGAGAACCATTTTTACTCCAAGTGCGCGTTGGTCCTCCACAAGCATTGTCTAGATCTCGTGTCCAAGGAGGATTACCGCCACTGGTTTAATAAGGAGTAGGCGGCGAACTTCGATCAGAGTGTTTTTTGGAGTCCAAAATACGTACGCATTCCTGCCACGTTGCGTCTTTGAATTTGTCTGCTGGTATCGTTATCGTATGATGTAGGATTCTTTCATCTTTTCAAATTTATAATAATGAAAGTAGTGCATGGAGAACTGGAGTGCGATGACCTGCAACGAGCATCAGTTTGTCCGTAGGTTGAATGCTGTCGAGTGTCAGAGGTGGCATGCTGCAAATGGTCTTCCAGCTTCCACTTGACCACACTGTCACGCGTAGTGCGAGGTGCCCATTGTGCTCATGGATCAATCATTGTCGCCTGAAATATTCCTGGGTTGAGTCCTAGGTAACCGACTAGTGTAAATGGATTTGGTTTTAGTGAGTCGTTTGACCAATGTGCAGAATGCAGATTTCCGTTACCATTTTCTAAAACAATGGAACGTCTAATGATTTGCGTTTTTTTTCCATAATGTCAGCGAAAATTGTGCACAGAACTTTACTCTTAATCACACCGACCACAAGAAAGTTTGCCTCCATCAAAATCCATTATATAAGAATTCAAAATTTGTAGCACATTTAGTCATCTTGTATCCGTCGGATCGCTATTTGATTTATATAGTGAATTATGAACAGAAACAAGTATTTTTGGTGGACTAAAATTTATATGAGATGTTAGATTGAAGTCAGCATTTCAATGGACTACAATAGAAACGTTTTTATTTATAACCACAAATTTTTGATAGGACGTGGCCGACGCTATTGTTAATTTCAAATATTATTTATTATTCAATTTGTATTATGAAATTGGCTAATTAGTTACATTATCGTTTAATTACCATTCTTGAGTTTGTTTCAATTTTGTTTGAACTACAATCTCCGAGTTATGAATAATATAGCAAAAATGTTAAATATTATGCACGTGCATCATTCAAACACACTCACAAACACAATCATGCAAACAAAAAAAAAATGAAATTTTGTATGAAATTTTTTTCCCGTTTTTGGCAACATCCCCATTTTGGCAACATTGAAATCCGGTCGTGTTGCCAAAATCTGGAAGGGAATGTAATAATATCGTCTTTATCTTCGTCCATTGTCGAGCTATGTCAATTTAAAAAAAACATGATTTTAGTAAAATTGGTAAAACTTGAGAGAAAAAAATAACATATCTCCGATTTTTGGGCAAAATGAAAAATATAAGTTTCTCTTTCAAATGCCGTTAAAACATATTTTTCTTAGTTTGCCCTAATCGGAGATATCAACATTTGAAAAACGTTTTTTTCACAGAAACACGATTATAACTTTTGATTGGCAGAAGATATTGAGCATATTTACCCATCAAAAGTAGCTTTTTTTGAGCTCTAAAAGTCACCTGAAGACGACTTTTTCGAGAAATCAAAAACAAAAAAAAGTAGATCAAAAATACTGTTTTTGTGAGGTACACCCTAATCCAGTTAGGTAAAATTGCTCTAAATCAGCCAACTTAAGAGCTACAGAAAAAGTTTTTTTAGCGAAATTGATTGCAATAAGCTGCGCTACAACTTTGTAGAACATAACATGTTAATATTCCAAAAAATAAAAAAAATTTTTTTTTTATGGTGGGCCACTCTATTTTTTGGTTGCACCATAATGATGGCCTTACTATTTCGAACAATTTTGTAGAACAGCAGTTTTTTCTAAAAAAATATTGTTTTGGCGTAAAATGCATCTTTCCGCGTTAATCTGTATCCTGGACCATAGTGCATTGTTTTTATTATTGTTTTTTTATTGTTGTTAAAGAGGATCGCACTCTATGCCCCCAACAACAGACTGGGCGGATTTGTATAGAGTGCGAATCAATCACACTGCCAAAGGCTTGCTGGGCTAAGTGGTCATATTGTGTCACGTCTATCTAAAGAGTAGGAGGTTGAGGGTTCGAGTCCATTCAAGACAAGTGGATTCTTTTTCGCAAATTTCATATCAATTTGTCCATTTCGAAACATGTGTCAACTTCATGTGAAACATCTTCCTTCTTCCTCCTTCCTTTTTACCTCTTCCATCTTCCTTTCTCCTTCTTTCTTCTCCCTTCTTCTTTCTTCTTTCTTCGTTCTTCTATCTTCCTTTTACATTCTTCCTTCTAGTTTCCTCCTTTTTCCTTCTTTCCTCTTTCTTTCTTCTTTCCTCTTCCTTCTTTCTTCCTTCTTCCTTTTTCCTTCTTCCTTCTTCCTTACTTCTTCTACCTTCTTACTGATTCCTTCTTCCTGATTCCTTCTTCTTTCTTTCTTCTTCCTTTTTATTTATTCCTACTCCCCTTTCAATTTCTTCCTTGTTTCTTCTTTCTTTCTCCATCCTTCTTCCTTTTTCTATTTTCCTTTTTCTTTCTTCTTTATCCCCTTTCTTCCTTCTTTTTTCCTCCTTTCTCTATCTTTCTTCTTCCTTCTTTCTTGTTTCTTCCTTGTTCTTCTTCATTGTTGTTTCTTCCTTATTTCTTCTTCCATCTTTCTTCTTTTTTCTTCCTTCTTTCTTCTTCCTTTTAACCTCTTCCAGCTTCCTTCCTCCTTCTTCCTTCTTCCTTTTTCCTTCTCCCTTCTTCCTTCTTCCTTCTTCTTTCATCTTCCTTCTATATTACTTTTACATTCTTCCTTCTATTTTCCTCCTTCTTCCTTCTTTCCTCTTTCATCCTTCTTTCCTTTTTCTTCTTTCTTTTTCCTTCTTCCTACTTCCTCTTCCTTATTATTTATTCCTACTTCCCTCTTCCTTTCTCCCTTCTTTCTTCTTTCTTTCTCCATCCTTCTTCCTTTTTTCTATTTTCCTTCTTCTTTATTCCTTCTATCTTCTTCCTTCTTCTCCCTTCTTCCTTTTTCTTCCTTCTTTCTTCTTGTTCTTTCTTTGTTTGTTCTTGTTTCTTCCTTGTTTCTTCTTCATTTTTGTTTTTTCCCTCTTTCTTCTTCCATATTTCTTTTTCCTGCTTCCTTCTCATTACTTCTTTTTTTCTTATTCCTTCTCTCTCCTCCCTTATTTCTTGTTCCTTTTTTCATTCTTCCTTTTCCCTTCTTCCTTCTTCCTTCTTTCTTCTTCCTTCTTCCATTTAACTTCTTCCTTCTTCCTTCTCCCTTCTTCTATCTTTTCTTCTTTTTCTTCCTCCTTCCTTCTTCTTTCTTACTTCTTCCTTCTTCCTTCTTCTTCCTTCTTCCTTCTTCTTTCTTCCTCCTTCTTCCTTCTTCTTTCTTCTTCTTATTCCTTCTACCTTTTTGTTTCTTAGTTGTTCCTTCTTCATTGTTTTTCTCTTTCTGCTATTTTCTTCCCTCTTTCGTCTTCCTTCTTCTTCCTTCTTCTTTCTTTTTTCTTCTTCCTTCTTCCTGTTTTTCATTTTCGCTCTTCTTTCTTTCTTTTACCTTCTGCTCTCTTACTTTTTCCCTTTTGTGTCTTCGTTCTTTTTTCTTCTTCTTTTTACTTCCTTCCTTCTTCCTTCTTCCTTATTCCTGTTTTCTTCTTCCTTCTTCCTTCTTCCTTCTTCCTTCTTTCTTATGCTTTCTTGCATTTCCTTCTTCCTTCTTCCTCTTTTCTTTTCCTTCTTCCTCCTTTCTCTTCCTTCTCCCCAAGGATGTTAAAGATCGTTCAGTAATTTGCGTTCAATCATTTAGTAGTTGGTCAATAACACATTCCAGAAGCTGAATTTCAAAATATGTTGTATGGTGGACTTCTAGTGCGAAGGTTTTTCTACAACTTTGCCTAATGGTTCGTTATTAGAATTCAACTAATAACGGAGTTACAGCGCTAGTTGCAGTAACTTAAACTAAATGATTGGAATTTTGTTATCATTTAGTCTAAGTTACTGAAACTATAGTTATAACTCCGTTACTAGTGGAATTCAAACAACGAACCATTAGCCATAATCGCTTAGTGACTATAGAATGTTGGCTTCGGAAGCGAATGGTAACTGAATAAAATTTAATGGTGTCAGTATCGGTCCGAGCGGCGGCAGTCGGCATTTGGTTGACAAGAAAATGTTTTAAATATGATTGCGTCTTCATCGATTTGGCTGTCGTCCGCGGAGAGTAAAATTTGCTCGCAAGATTCTAACTTCGTTTCGCCTAAAGTTGATTTATTCTCTGATTAGTTTTCGAGTTATACAGAAATTTCTGTTTCAGCTCCCCTCTCCAGAAGGGGAGGGATTTTGAACCACTACAGTAACATATCTTTCCTCCCGAAACCTCCACATGCAAGATTTGGTTACATTTCCTTTGATAATTCTCGAGTTATGAAGAAATTGGTGGGCGAAGGATTCAGCGGTTTTAGTTTGTTTAACAGGGTCCGCGCCAACATTTTGTATAGTCGCGCCGCCACCAAACCGGACCGCGCGCATCATGCACGCGTGGATGCACTATCATGCGCACTAATCTAAATTTTCTACCATACACGGAATATGCAGATTTCAGTAGAGTATTCCCTTCCCTTGCAGTACGTACGTACATATAGACGTGATTGGTGAAGTTCGATTTTCTGAAGGATCTCGCAACTAGAAGCTCCGAGAAGTTCCGTTTGTTGATCAGCAAGTAGCCTATCTGTAAGCAAATGTCGCCACTATGGTGTTATTTAGTGCTTTTGAATGGCACTTTATCAGTAGCGAAGGTCACACAAAAAAAATTGCGTCTCTCACTAAGAGCCAACGTTTTTTTCTGGTTAGCTGCCACGCTGACCTTCAGCAGCTCAGGAAACAGAAGACAAACACCAATAGCTCTCTCGTTCCATGATTCGACTTTCCATTCGTCCAAAAGATTTGGGCTCCCTCAATTTCCGTCTGTCGCTTGTCGGGTGGTGTACCGAAAAAATGACGGATGTGCGAGAAATTGTTACACTAGTAAAACATATTGGAATTTCTTGCACAAACTTATGCCATAGCACGATTTGAGGAATAATTCAGAATTCTAAACGGAAGAACAAATTGATCATATCAAATTCAACTAAAAACGGGCCGAATACTATTTTCACAGTGCATCAGAGAAATCGCCTCGGGAACCAACTGCACAAACGGTTCGCCATTTCGTAGAAAAAAATGCGCTTCTGGAAGTAATGCGTCGAACACACATAACAGAGCTGAGCAAAAACGACATGAAAAATTGGAAAGAGAAATAATCCGCGTTCGGGGAAGACTGATGAAGTGAATAAATAGAACCATTTGAATATTTTTTTTGTGACAGGATGTTGGTTTGGTATTCTATGCAAGTGCAACTTGCACAAGTGAGAGCTAGTCGACTTCGACGAATCAATCAAACGATTGATCAAATTACTGCCAGTAAAAACGAAATGGAAACAACACTGAACTTGGAGCCTTTTGTTGCCCAGCGGTAAGACGCGCGACAACATTACCGACCGGCATTATCACCATTTTTTTCAGGTAGGTGGTCGATAAGGATATTAACGAAATCAACACGAAAATACAACACAAGGATTGATCAACTATGAGGGGTATGAGGGTGACACAGTAATGACTAGAGGATGACTTTGGGTTATTATCTTCATTAATGAGGAGAAGGTGCAAGACGAAAATAAAAGGTTCTATTTCAATTCATCTGATAGCTGGATTGGCATTAGGAGCTGACCTTGAAACAATATTCTGTATTTTAAACTTGTCCAAAGGACTAGTAATGCTTCTTCCTCAGATATTTGTACTATTTTCAAACGATCGTCACCATGAAACACCCCATGAAAAAGATATAAATATTTTTACGGCATATCCTAAACTGCAAATTGTAACACTTCGTTAACAATGGCATCAGCGTCAAACGTGTCTTGACTTGCTCATTCATTTCCCAGAGACACGTGTAACCATGAAAAATGTGCTGCTCAGAGTGTCGGTCCAGATTCTTGAGCACATAGCATCTTGCCGTCCGGCAGGGAAAACTTTGACGAACTAGATTTATGAGTTTGATTTTATCTCACAGTTTTTTATGGCTGAAGCGGGGAAATTCTTTCGATGAATGCAAACCAACGGCTGGGGAAAATATATCTGTTCGTTTTCTTTGTCAGACCAGATTGTTCCACGTGGAATCTGTTGCCTTAACACACAGTGGCAACCTGCTTCCTCGAGAGAAGCGTATCTGAATTAATTATGTTGAGTCTCAGTTTGATGGATGATAACGACTTCACTTGATCGATTATTGAATGGAAGAGAAGATGGGTTGATTCGTAAGACTAAACTGGAAGAAATAGGGTCCAAGATCCAAAGGCCAAAAATCTTAGTTGAATGTGTGTCAGCTATTTATAGAAACAATGGTTGATTATCGACGACATGAGCTCATAGATTGGTTGAAATCCAAGAGCAATAAAATCCATCGGAGAGACCAAAGTTTATTATGCTACACAATTATTACATAACGATAACACCACAATAGAAATCAACTTCCTGTTAAAAGGAATACCTACACTTCAACCTTCATCTACACAGTTGCTGAGTAGAATTGTATTCACCTGCTACATTGGTGGAAATAAGTATAAAGACAAGCTCGGTTTCCATACAAAATGGCCATATTGGGAAGTCAATATCTCGATTCTTAGCGATTCGATTGAGCTGATTTTTTGCCAACAAGCCTAAAATGACTTGAATTTTTATTCAATGATAGTTACATTTCTGCATATATTCTGGTTATACGCGTTTCTGTTGGAAATAATTATAAAGACAGTTCCGTTGTATGGAGCTCCATATAAAAAAGTGGTGTCTTTATAATTATTTCCAGATTTTGAGGTCAAAATCAACAGAGATGTATACAATTTACTCAAAGATCGAAAGATCAAGTTAAAAACAGGTGCCTAGTAAAATTTCAGCCAAATCGAATCGCTACGAATAGAGATATCGATCCTCAATCATGATGAAAATGTATGAAAATCATACTTGTCTTTAAACTTATTTCCGGCGGTATATACGTTTAGTACTCTTCCATTTAATTTTACCACGTTGTAATCTGTACAGATATGTATTTCGACCTCAACTGTAAGGCCGTCTCCAGCGTCTCGTACTTGACTCGACTTAAGAGCCTTATAATGTTCTTAAAATTATCTTGCTGTTTTTCCACTGAAATTTTACTAAATTTCCGTTAAAAGTGGTATTACTCATAGCTTCGAGTAGATCCGTTTTTGAAAGAATTTGAGCAACATTTTCGTAAGAATAAAGAAATGCCAATACATATAATTTTACTCAGTCACTGACAAATCACGACTAGTACATCCACCCTATATATTTTTTTGGAAACTTCTTCGGAATGTCCTTCAAGAATCCCTTTAGCAATACTTTCAGAAATTCTTTCAGGTATTTCATCAGAAATATCATTCACTCGACTCCCGTATGTAATTCCGCTGAAATTTTCTTCTGGAATTTCCGAACGAATCCCTAAAGGGATTTCCAAACGAACTCCTGAAGGAATTTCCAATATTCTTGAATTTCTCTGGGCATTCCTTCAAGAATTCCTTATGAATTTCCTCAAGAGAATCTCTAGGAAAATTCTCAGGAAATGACTTCTCAGATGGATCCACAAATTTATTTGTAGATGGGACATATTCCTTCGAAAATTCAAAGAAATCAAAATGAAAATCTTCAAAAAACTTAAGGGATCCTTGCGTCTTGATTAATTCTTCGGAAGTTTCTAGGAATTCCTTCGAAAACTCCTCAACGAATTCTTCTAAGAGTTTTTCGGAAATACTTCAAGAAATTCCTTCGGAAATTTGGTCGGAATTCCTATGGAAAATTCTTCAAAAAAAATAAAAAATTAAAAAATTCTTTTGGAAATTGCATTAAAAACTCCTTCGAACGTTTTTGGGAAATTGACCTCGACCCGTAAAAAAAAATTCGCTCTATCGATTCTTGGGGTTATTTAAGGTCAACTTTCCCAAGGACCCCATATTTTTTGACGATTCTAAGTATTTTCAAAATTAAAAACAAAAATCGAGAAAGTGCTGTTTTTTAAAGATTGGCCCGATTTTGAACGAACATCGGGTGAATTTTTCAGGTCGGATCACACGTGCAGCACTTTTTCGGTTTTTGTTTTCGATTTTAAAATGGTTAGAGGCTTCAAAAATATGGCTTCTTTGGAAAAGTTGATCTTAAAAAAAGCCAAAGAATCGACTGAGACAATAAAACGAGATACAATTTTTCACTACAATTATTTCAAGAATTGGTGGACCCACCACCCACCAAGCATACGGTCAGCTCGTTGAACATCGCAGTACTAACATAGCGTTTCGTGTTCATTAGCCAAATCAGAGTCGTCTAGATGTTCCGCAACAATAAACTGCCAAAGTAGCTCAAGGTATGGTACACGGTCAATCGCACCCACCAAGATCTTTCCAATTACGCTGAGAAGTAACAGTGGATCACATCAGCGACTATACGAATGAGGTCAGACAAAGCTCTGACCATATTTGAAAATCCCTTGCATCTCTGGGCGCCAAACTGATTTTTGTGATTCAGGCAGACAGACAAAACAGACAGCATAGGGTCACTTTCGCCGACTGCCGATCGACCTTGAGGCCTCTTTAGATTGCCTGCTTCGAATGGCTTTTTTTTTGAAGAACGCTGGCTGAGACTTAAAGACTTAAAGAAGCTGTTCCCTGTGATCGAACCAACATATCAACTTTCCAAGTCAATGAGTTATTGAGACGATAATTTTTGGTTGTTGCAGCCATTTTTTCTTCATCGGCCAGGATGTCTACCGTCGCCAGCCTGTTCTGTCTGCAGCAACGCTGCTTTACTCCTCTGATTCTTCCCGTTCCTCAGCTTTTGATTCTATACGCTTCTTAATCTCCAGACGGGTTACATCGGTAATCCATTCTATTCACTGAGTACGCAGCTTATTCAAGTTGATCTCGTAGGTTTCGATAAAAGTATCAATCATCACCCACTTCTATTCTACGCTGCCACCTTCCACAGCATCCACTACCTGAGTTCCATATTCTTCAACGAACGATCTCTTCACAGCTGGATCTTCTAGTCGGTCTATTGTGAAACGACACCTGAGTCAATTCTCCCGCCGCTGAATTCTGGAAATGCGTGGTTGGATTTTGCCAATCAAAAGATGATAGTCAAACGCGATGTCATCGCTGCGTTTATTACGGACTCAAGAAGGCACCGTCTCCATGGTCTTCAGGTGATCCATTTCCAGAGGAGCCAAATACTAGTCCTGACAACTAAAAGCCGCACTAGCGAAGTAAGTCAAACGCTGTTGGCAGCAGACGGGAGAAGCGGGCGCGGGTGGACTCCCCGGTCAACAATGGTAGGTAAGTCGCAACAACCGGCGATCATCGCCTCCTCTACGATATTTCACGACGCCTGATTGGAGCAAGGTTAAATCCGTGGATGTCAGAGAAAGACGCCACTTGTTAGTCACTCACCGATTCAACTGATCAGCTGAAACGTAGGTTCGACCACTTAGAACAACTTCTTCGAGTTTTGATGACTTATCTTAATTCAGATATATGGAAAGGTTGACAATTCTCCGACGGCAGGAGGTAAGATTCATCCAGGATGTCTCTCCATTTGGTACTGATTGACCACGGAAAAGCCTTCGATCATTTGAGCCACGAAAAACAGAGGGGCGTCCCTTGAAGTAAAGGAGGTCTAGACAAGATCCACAGATCCACAGGCTGGATGTATTATATTTCTGTTGCTGTTGCCCATAGTAATCGACGAAATCAGTGGAGTAAACTAAATGACCTGGTTGAACGCTGCCCTCATCAACATCAACAACACCGAATCATTGGATGCGAACAACTCCAACGAAAACCAAAGCCAGTCCACGTTGGGCGGCGGTCAAGGCAATGCACCAAACCCCAAATACTCAACTCTAACGTGGAATCTGTGATGTTATACGCCAGTGTTGGTGCGTATTAGCAGAGATCACATAGATTTGCAAGTATTCATCAACCGATGTCAACGTTTTACAGCTCGGTGGTGGTCGGTTACAGCTGGTGGCCTCACAACCAGATTCTGAATGTTAAGTCCCATAGACTAGCCATCGAAATCCGATATCAACAGCAACTCCACAGTGTGAAGTAGGCCTGCCATACACCACGTAAAAGCGGAGACGAAATCTGCAAGTAGGACATCGCAGCAGGGACAGAATCTCCTGGCGACGAAACCCTAACAGAGAATTAAATGAAGTCGATAGGAATCAGGGCATAATTCAAGGATGGAGATCTTTTATGTTGGCCCTATGTCCCCCAAAAAGTGCTCAGAACACAAGAGTTAGTATGTGACGATTGGATCCCAGTTTAAAAATACCACATGTACATGAAACTGAGAAGGAAACCAATGTTCCATATAGCAGTTTAAGTTTCATACTTGACCTAAACAAAAGCTTATAATTCTAACAGTACTTTGGTGTTATGGATTATGGAAAATTTTTGTGTTATGGATTTAACAGTTTACTTAGAGTTCATCAGCAAAACCAGCCCTTTTCGAAAAGGAAAAACAGAAATTTCTCCAAAAATAAGTTCCAGTATTTTTTTAATTATATAAAGTTTGTGTTAAATTCACTATTGGATAAATATGTTACAAATATTCATATTCTTTGCTTTTTCTAAACATTCTTTGCTATCATTTTCCATCAAAATTTAAAAAATTTCATATGAAATAATTGCATTTTGGACTTTTTTTTCGTTTCCTTGTTATTTTTTTTATCCCCCCCCTTGTAAGTTCCAAGAGCTGTCGGACATAAAATAAATTTAATATTTGTATCGGCCTAAATTTCTAAAAAAAATGTTCCAACAAAATTTTCGGAATAATTTCGGCAAGGAATTTAGGATGGTTTTTCTTAAAGGATTTCCTGGAGGAAGTTTCTGATTATGCTCAAATTTGGCCAAAACATTCTTCGCATATCAAAGAATATTGTGGCCAAATTTCAAAAAAATTGGTCGACAAAAACCCCCTGACAATAATAGAGCAAAGCCTGCCAAAACCGTCTTTTCCCCTATTATATTTATTTCACCTTTCACTTCGTCAGCAAAAAAAATTCCTACTAAATGGAAATGCTCTACAATGTTTTCTGTATTTGAAAAAAGAGACAAAAGTGACGTAAGAAGCAATCGGAGCATTACATCACTTGGAGTTGAATCGAAAGTGTTTGAGTCGCTGATCTATAACAGATTATTCGCGGCATGCAAGAATAGGACGTCGTCAGTTGCATTCTAGCAAAAATTCCGCTTGAGGCCCTTTCAAAACATTTTAACAACAGCTACAACTGATGGTATAAGGGGTCGTTCAAAAATGACGTCACAGGTTTAAGGGGGGGGCAGTGTTGGTAAAAACTCAAATTCTCAAATCTCATCCACGATTCAAATCAAGCGCGAGGCAAACCTCACGTGTAGGTTTGCGTCACTGCGTGTAGGTTTTCGATGTTCCTTCCACACACACGACACACGAGGTGGAGAACAATCCTGAAGAATTTTGAAGTAAACAGCTAGAATTTAGTATGGAGGTACAAATATATCTTGCTTTTTAACTTAGCTTTCATACTGATGATTGCGTAGTTAATGAGAACGGATGATTTGTCCATACAAGGTAATTTATTTTAGTTTAAATGTTGTGGTGCCATCTCTTTCAAACATCACCTTTGTCTATGTCTTATTATATCAGCCCGTTCCAACATGGTTTCTTTCCTGGTCGATCTGTAGAAACGAAACTCGTGAGCTTCACATCGTTTTGTATGGACAACATGTTCAAAAAGTTTCAAGTTGATGCCGTGTATATAGATCTCAAATCAGCCTTTGAAAAAGTTTATCATGACGTACTGCTTGCTAAATTGGAAAAAATGGGATGCTCTTCAAGGTTCTGCAACTGGCTTCGTTCCAACCTAGTGCAACGCCAAGTAACCGTAAGCATTGGAAACCACTCATCTCGTTGCTTCTCGAACGGCTCCGGATTTCCCCAAGGAAGCACGTTTGGTCCATTACTGTTTTCGCTCTTCGTGAATGACGTGACATTTATCTTGCAGCGTGGAGGACTGCTGCTGTTTGCGGATGATCTCAAAATCTACCTCGTTGTACGAAACCTTGCGGACTGCCTAGAATTGCAGAAACTCTTGGACGTCTTCAATATAGATAGTGGAATATATAGATGAGCGAAGATAAATCCTCTGTCTGCAAACGAACTGTCAAACGTGTCTCCAGACGAGCATGACGTCACGATTTCAATGGATATGTTAAGGTCTGAGGGAAGGGTTTTCCGTTAAAAAAAAGCACGTGGTACCACTCTCTGAAAGAAAAAATTGCCCAATTCAGCCCGCCAGAATGGTGCTGTCAGTGTCGCCAAAATTTATTCCATCATTATGCAGTTTACAATTGCTTTAGAATTTGCCGTAAACGGAAAACAAAAGGAACTGGCAACAATGGGGAAGAAATTTATCACTCATGCAGTGGTTCGGCGAGAGAACAGCAGCAGCGCCGACCAATCACGCAATGAGGAAATCAAAATAAACAAACACCAGCTGGTTTTGTAAAATGAAAACATGAGCCGTTTCTAGAACAACATTAGAAAATATCGTGAGAGGATTTCTGTACAAGGTTTCCACACAAGCTTTGAAAAAGATTTAGGTGATAACAATGGTGCTGGTGTAAGTAAGACAAATAAGACAAATAAAATAAATAAGCCAAATTAGACAAATAAGACAAATAAGATAGATAAGACTAAGAAGGAAAATAAAGTAAGAATTTCTTCGGAAGTACCTCCAGTAATTTGTTCAGAAGTTCGTCCAGAAATTCCTTCGAAAGATTCTCCAGGAATTCCTTCGGAAATTCCCTCAGGAATTCCTTCGGAAGCTCCTCCGGGAATTACTCGGGAATTTCCTCCGGGAATTCCTCCGGAAGTTCCTCCGGAAAATTCCTTTAGAAGTTCATCCAGGAATTACTCGGGAAGTTCCTCCGGGAATTCCTTCGGAAGTTTTCAAAGAAACTTTTGAAGGAATTCCCAGGGACACTTCCGGAGGAGTTCCCAGGGACACTTCCGGAGGAATTCCCAGCGGAACTTCCGGAGGAATTCGCGGAAAACTTCCGGGACTGTTCCGGAGGAATTCCCGGAAAACTTCTGGGACTCTTTCGGAGGAATTCCCGGGGGAACTTCCGGAGGAATTCCCGGGGGAACTTCCGGAGGAATTCCCGGGGGAACTTTCGAAGAATACCCGGGAGGAACTTCCGGAGGAGTTCAGGGGGCAACTTCCGTAGAAATTCCCGGGGGAACTTCCGGAGGAATTCCCGGGGGAACTTCCGGAGAAATTCTCGGGGGAACTTCCGGAGGAATTCCCGGGGGAACTTCCGGAGGAATTCCCGGGGGAACTTCCGGAGGAATTCCTGGGAACTTCGGAGGAATTCCTGGGAACTTCCGGAGGAATTCCCTGGGAACTTCGGAGGAATTCCTGGGAACTTCCGGAGGAATTCCTGGGGAACTTCGGAGGAATTCCAGGGAACTTCCGGAGGAATTCCTGGGAACTTCCGAGGAATTCCTGGGAACTTCCGGAGGAATTCAGGGGAACTTCGGAGGAATTCAGGGAACTTCCGGAGGAATTCTGGGAACTTCGGAGGAATTCAGGGAACTTCCGGAGGAATTCCTGGGAACTTCCGAGGAATTCAGGGAACTTCGGAGGAATTCAGGGAACTTCCGAGGAATTCCTGAGAACTTCAGGAATTCCAGGAGAATTTCCGGAGGAATTCCAGGAGAATTTCCGGAGGAATTCCAGGAGAACTTCCGGAGGAATTCCAGGAGAACTTCCGGAGGAATTCCAGGAGAACTTCCGGAGGAATTCCAGGAGAATTTCCGGAGGAATTCCAGGAGAATTTCCGGAGGAATTCCAGGAGAATTTCCGGAGGAATTCCAGGAGAACTTCCGGAGGAATTCACGGGGAACTTCCGGAGGAATTCCCAGCGGAACTTCAGGAGGAATTCCAGAACTTCCGGAGGAATTCAGGGAACTTCCGGAGGAATTCTTCAGGGAACTTCCGGAGGAATTCCAGGGGAACTTCCGGAGGAATTCAGGGGAACTTCCGAGGAATTTTCGGGAACTTCGGAGGATTTTCCAGGGAACTTCCGGAGGAATTTCTGGGAACTTCCGAGGAATTCCAGGGAACTTCCGAGGAATTCAGAACTTCGGAGGAATTCCGGGGAACTTCCGGAGGAATTCCTGGGGAACTTCCGGAGGAATTCAGGGAACTTCGGAGGAATTCCTGGGGAACTTCCGGAGGAATTCCAGGGGAACTTCCGGAGGAATTCCAGGGAACTTCCGGAGGAATTCTGGGAACTTCGGAGGAATTCCCGGGGAACTTCCGAGGAATTCTGGGGAACTTCCGGAGGAATTCCTGGGAACTTCCGGAGGAATTCCTGGGAACTTCGGAGGAATTCCTGGGGAACTTCGGAGGAATTCAGGGAACTTCGGAGGAATTCCTGGGAACTTCCGGAGGAATTCCTGGGAACTTCGGAGGAATTCCTGGGAACTTCGGAGGAATTCAGGGAACTTCCGGAGGAATTCTGGGAACTTCCGAGTAATTCCAGGGAACTTCCGGAGGAATTCCAGGGAACTTCCGGAGGAATTCCTGGGAACTTCCGGAGGAATTCCAGGGAACTTCCGGAGGAGCAGCCATGTTCAGACAACACCTGTGTTAGGTGGAAGTTGACTTGACCATGCTTCCTATCAACCCAGTTGGACACATCTGGAATCAGTCTGTGGGTCCAACGACCTTTGACTGCGGTGTCCCATGCTCTTTGCCATTTGAGCAACGAAGCTGCTCTCTTGACACGTCGCACTTGCACCGAGTCCCTTTCGTTGTAGCACTCCACATCCTCCTCTAAGAGTATGTCGATCGGCATCATTCCAGCTATAACGCACACCGCCTCATATGATATGGTGCGATATGCGCTCGCGACACGTAAGCACATCAGCCGGTGTACTCTGATCAATTTCTTTACATTGTACTCGGCTTTTAGTGCTACGGCCCATGCCGGCACGCCATAACGGATGATAGACAATGCTACGCCAGCTATAAGCCTACGCACTTGACTATGCACCGCCGATCTGTTGGACATCATTCGCCAATGAAGCCCGCTGACATGCATAACCGACGTGGCTCGTAAAATTGAGCTTATCATCGATCATCACGCCCAGATGCTTGAGAGACCTCACGGAGTTAACTGTGCAGGTCCCTACTCTTATCCTAGCCTGTTGCAACCCATGACGGTTATGCACTACCACGACTTCCGTCTTGTGGTGTGCAAGGGATAACCGTCTCGAGTTGAGCCATTCCTCCACTCTGCCAATCGCGTATGAAGCTTTCAATTCGACTTCGTCGAGAGTGTCTCCTGTTACCTCCAGCACTACGTCATCCGCGAAGCCTTCTATTTTCACACCCGCCGGGAGACTTAGGCGTAATACTCCATCGTACATAATATTCCACAGAACCGGTCCGAGGATCGATCCCTGTGGAACACCCGCGGACACTACGATCGACTTTTGACCAGCATCAGTGTCGTATAACAGCACCCTATTCTGAAAATAGCTTTTCAGTATCCTGCACAGGTAATCCGGAACTCTCAATCGGTGCAGGGAGTCAGCAATTGCTGCCCAGCTAGCATTGTTGAACGCGTTTTTTACATCGAGTGTAATCAACGCGCAGTACCTAATACCTCTTCTGTTTAAACCTCTCGCTATCTTGGCCGTATCCGTTACCGCTCGAATTGCTTCGATGGTAGAACGGCCCTTACGGAAGCCATACTGGTTGCTAGATAAGCCACCAGCACACTCTGTATAAGCCGACAATCTATTCAGGATGACCCTCTCTAGCAGCTTCCCAGCTGTGTCGAGTAGGCAAATTGGTCTGTATGCCAAAGGGTCCCCCGGCTGTTTGCCGGGCTTCTGCCGTTTCCATCGATCTGGGAAGTTTCCTTCGTCCATGCATCTCTGGAGGCAGCTCCTGAACATATCTGGATTGGCAAGAATGGCGTGTTTAAGGGCCAGGTTTGGAATACCATCCGGGCCTGGCGCCTTATTGAGCTTAAGTTTTCTTGCGGCTACGATAAGCTCTTCGTTAGTCACTAGCGGTACCACGTCGACTGACTCGTATGGTGTAGCGGGCCAGTCCGATGGTTCATGTGTCGGAAACAGTCCCTCTACTATACTGGCTAACAGCTCTGGAGATCTTTCAGGAGGTGTGCTATTGGTCCTAGACATCACTATCCTGTATGCATCACCCCACGGGGTGTCATTCGCCATCCTGCACAGCTGTTCGAAGCAGGCTCGCTTGCTACATTTAATCTCGAAGTTCAGGGCTCTGCTCGCTGTCCGGAATACCCCTCGTCTATCGAGTCGCTCAGCGTCTATTCTAGCACGTCGCAACCTTCTTTTAGCTTTAAGACAGGTTCTACGAAGATCTGCAATCGTGTCAGACCACCAGTACACTGGTTGTCGATTTCCTGGGGGCTGGGTCTTCCTTGGCATCGCCACGTCGCAAGCACGTGTAAGTACTTCCGTCAGGTCGTTACCGCTTAGTCCTGTAGTCCTACTCTCCCAGCGCAGCGCCTCCACCAACAGCTCTTGATTGAACTGTGAAATGCGCCATCCGGGATCCGTTGCACTACCTCTTCTCGTCGTAGTTCTCCGGGTATTCTCGACCATAAAACGTACTTCCTAATGGTCGCTAGAAGTATGACCCTCGTGGACCATCCATCCCGGTTCTTCAGTCCATCCTGCGCTGCAGAAGGTGACGTCGATACATGAATCACCGCTCGGTCCTCTGAACGTTGGCACTTGGCCTTCGTTCAACAGAACTACGTTCAATACCGCTAGTGACTCTAGCAGGATATGACCTCTAGCGTTAGTAAACCGGGAACCCCAGTCCACTGCCCACGCATTGAAGTCACCTTCTACAACTACTGGTTTAAGGCCAGTTAGTTTCGCCGCAAGAATATCAACTACCCTAGTGTACTGCTCTATACTCCATCTAGGAGGACAGTAGCAGCTACAAAAGTAAACACCGTTTACCTTTGCTATGACGAAACCCTCATCGTCAGGAGAAGATATTATCTTCTGGATGGGGTAGCGCCCACAAGTCCAGATTCCCACCATACCGGACTTGTCCGCAATCCAGCTGCCGTTTCCAGCAGGGATGCGGTATGGGTCAGACAGCAAGGCAACATCAGCTTTACACTCGATAACCGACTGTTGTAGCAGCAGCTGGGCCGCCTTGCAGTGGTTCAAGTTTAGCTGTGTTACTTGCATGTCTGGACCCTTCTAGAAGCCGGACAGGCCTGCGCACCGGTGAGATGCCTGTTGTCTGCCCCCGTAGGACAGATCAGGCATCTCAGTGCAGCCTGGCAGGTATGAGCCTGGTGGTCTTCGGCTCCGCACCTACGGCACAGCTTACTGCGATCTGGTCCCTTACAATCATAGGACTTATGACCGTGGTCAAGACACCTGTAGTAGGCCTGATTGGGATGGCTTGTGCTCAGCGAGCACACCGACCAACCCACCTTCAGTTTTACCTTATCCAGCACCTTCTTGGCCTCAGCCATAGGTACTTGGAATGAAGCAACCTGCATTCCCGCAAAGCCTTTGCGTAACCGTATCGCGGATTCCTGGATCTCGCCATTACACTGATCCCTCAGTGCGTCTACCAGGTCTCCGGCTTCGGTTATTTCATCCATGCCCTTGCACTGGATGTTCAGGACTGGGCACAGGGCTCTAACCTGGACCCTGTCACCCAGGACCTCTTCCGTCAACTTTTTATACTCGGAACTCTTCCGAGTAGCATCCCGCTTCAAGACGAGAATCATCTCGCCTTTTCGCGTTCTTCGGATGCAGTTTACATCCCCTCCTAGACTAAAGAGCTTCTCGTTGCCTCTCATAGTCTTTAGGACTTCAGCGTAGCTTTTATCGTCAGCCTTAACAATGATCGCTTCACCTCTATCCTTCCGCTTGCCACTCCCACTAAAGGCGCACCCTTTTTCTCACGGGCTCTACCCTTCTTGGCGGTGACTGGATCCTTTCCTTGGTCGCACTCCTTGCGACCTGCTGACAACTTCTTTTCGCCTTTTTAGGATACACTACCTTTGTCCATGGTAGATCTTCCTCCCGGCGGTCCTCCGGTATCTTCCTAGGTGGAGGTACCATTTTCCTCTCGGTCTCCACTCGGGCCTTTTCTACGGTCCGTGCCGAGGCTTTATTAGCTACTTTCAGGTCCGCCTCCTGCGTGACCCTACTTAGCTTAGGAGTTGCTCCGCTGTTAGCCATACGCCGTTTAAGTTCTGCAGTCTGGCTCTCCGCCAGCTGCTTCCCTTCTGCAAGGAGCCGAATCTTAGATTCGTCCTCCTTCGAGGCCTTCTTGGCTTGGCTAACCGTCAATTCCTTTTCCTCAGTAAGAAGACGGATCTTGTGCTCCGCCTCCTTACTGGCTTCCAGCAAGGACTTCCACTCCGACTTCGCCTCCACGACTAGAGCGCAGAGGGTCAGTACGGCCTGCTTCAAGTCCTTACTATAATTTACTCGGTTGTCCAGGAAGGACATGATTACGTCCGAAACGTCCGTAATCACTTCCATCGTCTGGACTACATCCTTGCCGTGGTTAGTCATCACCGAGTTAATGACTTTGGTCAGAGTGGGGCCGTCCATCTTAACATCCACCGGCACCTCTTCCGACCCTCCACGTGCTCCGCCATCGCCTCCCCCGGCGATCTTTGGGGTGACCGATCAAGGCCACTGCGCCTGGCGAAAGGGCTCCTTGTCGCCATTCGCCTCACCTTCCTCCTTCGTCGATTTTGTAATTTTTAATGGGTTACTCATGTCTGTTGGGTCCCTCTTGCGGCTGCTGTCGAATCCTGTTGGTGTAGTCGCCTTCGCGATCCCATGGTTATCTATACATACCTTGCGGCATGCAGGGAGGCCATGCGAGGTTGACACTTTCGTGTTCAGAGCCAAATCAGCGATAGACAGGAAGGAGCATCTGAGCCTACTCCCACTCAGCTACCAGCTGAGCCACAGGATTGTACCGCGTGCCACAAGGCCTGCCACGGTTTTAGGGGAAGGAAGACAGCCTGGCCATTAGCCCATTCGCCGTTTCAGGTCGGTGTCACCCGGCCTTACTAAGAGAATAGAATAACCAGACTACCAGCCCTTGCGTTCACAATATCTCAATATCCAAAAACAAGACCAGTAACATGCAACCAGTATACCATAATCAGGATCTTACTGGGATCAATCCTGATGTGCCAATGGCACTCCCTGGGCTTGTGCTTTTGAAGCGGCACACAGTCGCTTTGATAGAGTCTGATTACGGGCACTTGTGGTTTTTTGGGAGGGATTTTAGCAGAGCCCACTGCTAAATCCCACCACGCCCTAGGCAGTTCTCCCTGACTCACAGACAGCTGGGGAGGGGTCGTCAAGCCCTTGGACATGGTCCATGCTGTCCCTGCTGCCCCAGCCTTGTGGAGGTTCTGGAATGTCGGAAGTGAACAGGTTGAACAGCAGAGGCCCGATGATACTGCCAAGGGGAACGCCTGCGATGATGTCGTGCGTATCAGAACCGCTGATTGAATGCTGTCGTCGACAAAGAGTTGCTGATGATTTTTTCCAGGTAGTAATCATGCCATACGTTATCGAACACCTTTTCGACATCGAGTAAGGCCATGGTGGAGGTTTTTGAGACAAACTTTTTTCATCTGAGCACGTTGACAACTCGGGTCAGTTGGTGAACGATAGATCGAGCGCGTCGGAAACCAAACTGTTCCTCGAGCTAGATTCAACTCCAGTAACCGACGATGAATTGCATTTTCAAACAGTTTGAATAACCCTGAGAGAAAGCTGATGAGACGATAACTTTTGGGGAGAGGAAGGATCCTCAGGCTTCCGAATGGCGATGACTTTCGCCGACTTTAAGGACGATGGGAAATAACTGAGACGGAGACACTGTTTAAAGATCAGCTAGAAGGTGCTTGAAAGACGGAGCACTCACTTATTTGAGTTCGAGATACTGAATGTTGCCTAAGCTTCATGTTTTTCGACTATTTCTTCAGGATTTATCAAGCGATCCTTAGAGTCATTGTTGTCTAATGAGATCGAAAGTGGAATTTCTAAATTCACGTTTTGTACGTTTTAGAAAGAAAAAAAATTGAAATAATATAAAAAATAAAAACTATCGAAAAATTCTTTTATGGGTGAATTGATTTTAAGGTTTTTTTTCGATACACCAGAAACTTTTTCTATCTCCACTGTATTATTTTACATAATCGTATTTATTGCTTAAATAATTGCAGAAGCCACAAAAATCATCGGATGTCCTTCTTACAAATTTGCCATAGTGACGTACCAATGCTGCAACTACCTAATGTGTTGAGAAAAATTAAAAAAAATACAAAATTGAAATCTTGGAAGAACTCGAAAAAAATCGGGAAAACCACTCAAATGAAATTTTCTATTTAACAAAATAGGATTGTAACTGTAATACAAATGAATGTCCATTCTCGTTTCAAATAAGTAAACGTGATATGAAGCGTGCTTTCAAAGCAAAGAACACATGGATGGTTGTTGCTGTCAGAATAAAAATGATCAAATCGGTTTTCGACCAGGATGAAGCAATCGATTGCGTCGAATGGAATGAAACAAAAATGGATTGTCTTGATTCAGATGTAGGTACCGCAAATCGAATATTGGCCCACGCTTGGGCCAATGTACATATTTTCTTCCCATCGGACATGAGAAGCGAATAGAATATAAGTTTATGCGGTTTCGATAAACGAATCAGATTACACTGAATCGACATAATCTTTTCAATGGACTGGAATTAATCAGACGGATGGAGTATTGCGTAGGATAGATTGCCGAGAAATTCCTGATGTATGGAGTTTTAGAATCAATAAGTGTTTATTTTCCTTAACTCCATCTCATCCTATCATCAGCTCAATGAATGTTGCTGTCATTGATTTTCGGAATGGGACCTTTGCCCTGAGCACTAGTAATAATGACACATTTCTATTCCTGAAATCAACTGGAAGTGACGGAAACCATCTGTTAGAGGTGGACATCTTCATTTTCTCGACAGGTGCTAATATAGTTGTTCCATTCTACTTTATGTGTGTTCAAAAGCTACAAAGTAGGTATAGAGAAAATTTAAATTGAATTGCCTTTTGGCCTTTCAGAGTGTATCGCTGGACCCATGAGAGTTTGACAAAGAAGTAATTCGGTTACAAGGATTCGGGTTCTATCTTTTAGGAGCGTTTTCTAGCTTGAGCTGCAAATTGGCAATGAAACTAGGTATTCATTAGAAGAAAGGTCTGAATTTTCCTTCATTTAGCACAGTAAGTGGATACGTGATATTACGGAATTCAGTGGAGTACCTTTTCTGATAGCGACATTTCTTGAACCCACGGTGCCATTTTACCTCCCATGCAATTTATTAATTTGAAGGAAGGGAACAGACGAAACTTCGTGAAGGTAGGACTGACGCCATGAAAGTTTGTCTAGCGGATGCCATCTCGTCAATTGGGGTATAGGACTAACTTGTTTTCGAATAGTGCTGTATTGAGGATTGTTGTTTCATACATTTTCATGAGAAAAACAAAAATTCACTCGGCTGTATCATACTGTATATTGTGGTTTTTCCTCATTTTTGACGTAGGACTTACGTCTCTTTTTAATATAACGGGTGTCATTTCAAAATATTCAAATCGACCGCGTTACGCTGTGTTGAAAGATTTTAAACGTTAATAGCGTTTGTCTCAATGGACGAATTTCTGCGGTAAGCCCCTCAATCGATAGATTTCAAGTATGCCTTCCATGTTCATGCTTGATAAGACCCGAAAAACTTGTTTCAATAAGGTTAAAAGACTATTATTCTTCCATTTACTTCCACTATTAACTTTTTTATGTATCAACAAGCAGATACGCATTTCGTTTCCTACTTGGAAACTTCTTCAGTGTTTGTCGATAACAAACACTGAAGAAGTTTCCAAGTAGGAAACGAAATGCGTATCTGCTTGTTGATACATAAAAAAGTTAATAGTGGAAGTAAATGGAAGAATAATAGTCTTTTAACCTTGTAGCATTTCCGCTAAGACGCTCTAAAATAATTAATTAATCATTGTTTCAATAGGCATGAAACTGTTTTCAATAAAAAGCATTGAGATCAAGGGAACCTATAAATATGGGTACCGCATAATTCTTGCATCATTCCATTACCACGTTCTGATTGGTGCAGACTCCAGCGAATGAGCAGCCACTGGGTCTGCCGAGAAGCCTTAAAATAGCGCAACGCGATTTTTTCCTTTCATTCTGACCGGGACAAGCGAAGCAACCGCATCATCGATTGAACAGCACTCACACCTTTTAGCAGGGAATGAAGTCTGCACCGACCGCTTTTTCGGCTCGACACCATCGAAGCGACCATTATCAGCCGAAACCTAGCCAGTACATCAGCAGTCCACCCTACAGACCCGACAAAGCAGCAATGCTGAGCAGATACCGGCAGCAGCAGCAGAGTCGAGCCGAGACCGGCCGGCATCGGTGCTGAGCCGCGACAGGCTGAAGAAAAGCAACATGATGCAGCATGTATGTCCAAAAAACAAACGGTTATTCAGAGAGCCAATAATAGAGATCAATATCAATGCTTTCAATACCCTTCGGGATAGAAATTGTACTTGGGTGCCAAATCCAATATTCTAGAGATAAAATTTTATGCGTGATTTTCATAAATAGCGTCAAAACTAACAGTGGATATTTTTTCTGATTTAACCGCGAAGTGGACGAAGGACTTCGCTTGACCATGCCTTTAAAGATTCATAAGATGTCCAAACTCCAAATCTCTCACATAATCTTATTTGGATAAAAAAACACCGATAACAGCTTAAACATTAATAAACTATCAATCGATTTTTCCTCAAATGTTGGATTTTTTGGCATTGATAAAAAAAATATGTAGATAAACATTGTTTGATACTGACCGCACACAAAGCGAACGTGACTGAATGATCGTCCCATGTTACCAATTCTAAATCTTATCACCCGAAATCCCATGTCCGGGTGTTTCCTTCCTTCTACTACTAACAATGTTTTCTCAGAAAAGAACACGTACTTCCCACCTGAACTGCAATTCTAATGTCGAATTCGTTTTTAAACCTGGGTCAGTGCCAACCCGAACCCTGAATAAAAAAGCATTTTCAGGTCCATCTGTCATTGGATATGTTGGTGTGCGTAGCATCGTGTTTGTTTTGATTTGAAACATATGATCCAGGACATCCAGTGCACTAGCAGTGCGTTGGCCTTGACTAATCAGATCATGATAGGTAAATAAAAAAAGTGCGTGAACTGTTTTTGCGGATAATGGAATTTACTTTTGGGCGGCGGATATATGTATTTAATTATTTATATTCTATAATGCCGTGCACATTTTTATACAAAGAATTCCGTATAGAATTCATGTAAAGGAGATTTTCTATTCTACAAAAATTCATCCAGAAAATCATATTGATATTCCAATCACTATTTCTGCAAAAGTTTTTTTTTTAAACACTCAGAAGCATATAATAAAAATTCTACAGGATACTCTAATTTTTTTCCTCGCCACCCCTCCTGATAAAGGTAGCTCCACACCTCGGGAATATTTTCCGCCGGATTTTCAATGAGGCCGGGATTTTGATTTTCCGTGCCCAAATCCTGAAAACATATGTGAAAATATATACAGGGGGAAAAATCCGTGGACCGCATTCCCGAGTTGTGAAGCTACCTTAATGCTAGGATTTCCTTCTGAAATTTCATATCTTTCGATAGTCAAACATAGAAAACATAACAACGTTTTGCTCCGGAAGTTCCTTCAGGAATTCCCCCGCTGATCTCTACATGTTGGAGGATTGTTCCTCCATTAATTCCTCATAAGTTCCTCCGGAAGCTCCACCAGGAACTCCTCCGGAAGTTTCTTCAGGAATTCATCCAAAAGTTCATTAGGAATTCCTCCACTAATTCATCCAGGAATTTCTTCGAAAAACTTCCTGCTTCCTAGAGGAGCTTTCGTAAGAATTTCTGTTTTAGCTTCCGGTGAAACTCGTGAAGGACTTCCGGGGGAATTCCTGGAGGATTTTGCGGAGGATTTCTTGGAAGAACTTCCGGGAGAACTCCTCCAAGAACTTACAGAAGAGCTCCTTCCCTTCCTGAGGAATTCCTCAAGGAACTTCCGGAGGAATTCTTCAAGGAACTTCCGCAGAAATTCCTTAAAGACCTTCCGGAGGAATTCCTCAATAAACTTCCAGAGGAGTTCCTAAAGTATCTTCCGGAGGAATCCCTCAAGGAACTTCCAGGAGAATTCCTTGAAGAACTTCCAGAGGAATCCCTCAAGGAACTTCCGGAGGAATTTCTCAAGGAACTTCCGGAGGAATTTCTCAAGGAACATCCGGAGGAATTCCTCAAAGAACTCTCAGAGGAATTCCTCCAAATTAATTCCTGGAGCAACTTTCGAAGAAAATCCTGGAACAGAAGATTTTCAAAGGAATTCATCTCGAAGGGACCTCTTGGAAAAAAAATATGGAGGAATGCCTGAAAGATATCGCCAATGAATGCATACAAGAATTCAAGAAAGAATTGCTGGAATTAAATTCTTAAACGCACGAAAGAGTTTTTGGAATAATTTCAAAAGAAATTCTGCATATGATTTAAGAAAGATTTCTATTCGGTATTCCTCAAATATATTTGTCTGACAATTCTTAGCGGATTTTGTGAACGGGTTTCAAGGGGAATTCCCAAAATTATTTCATTCACCGACCTAATTTAGGACACACTGTGAGGAAAACCCTGAACGTAGAATAGCTTCCCTAACAATTATTTTTAAAACTGAATCTAGACAACAGTACCGGATTAATTTCATTTAAAACTACAATAATAAATATAACGAAATTCCTGAAAAAAAATTTCAACGCGCATTTTATTTGAATACAAGACAGTTTCGTTTTTCCCTTCTGCTTGTTTATTCCGCCCAGTCCCACCCACTCATATGGTTTTGACAGTTGAAGTACAGTTGTATTGGTGAACCCGGTGCGAAACCGTGAAACAACACAGTGCGAACCCGACAGCTTTGGGGTTGGAACTAGTGCGAACCTAGTTCCAACCTGAGCGAATAAAAAAACACTTTGACAGCACTTAGGTTGGAACTGGTTCCAACCTAGGTTGGAACTTCTTAAAAACGAATTTACATAAGCTCGCTTGCCCGGCTTATTGGCCTGTATGCAACGAAAAGTCCCGTTAGGAAATAGACGCCAGCAGCGAGCAACAAGCGTAAAAATGAAGAAGCCCTTCTCGAACGCGTTGATGATGATGACGCTTTGGCTGACAAAGAAGCGGGATACAAGACACTAGCTGATTGGCCCACCAATTGGGAAGCAGAGAAGATTCAGAATTAAGTAGAAATTAAGTATAAAAGAAAAGTGCATTCGCTCGCAGAGCATTCAGTCTTTTTTATACCATCACTAGAAATTCGCGGTTATTTGAAAAGATCGTTTTCTTACTTTTTGCACTTAGCCGAAGCAAACAGCCTTTTTCAAGGCTCTAAGAGTTAAAAATAATGGCCCTTCAGTGGAAGGGCTGAGATACAGTCTACATCCCCTGCTGAGCCAACCTTTGGCTTATTTCAGGCAGTCCTTCAGTGGGAAGGTTGCCATTGTCGAGGCTAATATTTCGTGACCGGACAGATACTTCCTGAATTTTTGACGTAGGACTTACGTCTTTCTTTACTATACTGGGTGTCATTTAGATTTTTGGAAATCGAGAGCGTTACGCTGGAAGGGAAGATTTTGAACGTTACTAGCGCCTTTATCTTTCGATAGATTTTTAAGATTTATATATCAATAGACTCGGACACTCTCCACCATTTTGCCTATTTTATTGAAACATAAGATTATTAACGATAAGCTATTGAAAATTTCAAGTCTGGTCAAAGCCAGTAAAAATTTCATATGTAACCAATCCCGTGCATTACTAACCCGGACATCAGAATGCGGTATGTCACAGGCCTTCGGGTCCGTCGGAAGATTTTCATTGTGTATAAAAGAAGCAGTGCCTGTCGCGTGCGAGTCATTACAATTTGTGACAGCAGCGCAAACTGACGTGCTTTTTGCTTCCGAATTTTTCGTTTCGTTCGTTCGTTCGCTGTGTTTACCTACACAGCGACAGCATACAGTCACCAGCGCTAGAACTTCCAGTGGGTCTGTGAATATGCATGAAAGAATTCTGTTGTATAAAGCAGAGCTTTTTTTTGTCATTCTGGGTTGATGATGGTTGGATGCAGTGGTGTCGGTTGCGATGGATGCAATCGCCCATCGCATCGCTCGGAGTTCACGGCTACATGCCGATGATGGCTGTGGCAGCGAGGGTAGCGATGGTGGATGAAGAAGAATAAAATTAGAGAGATTTGGTCTGCTCATCCAGGTGATGGGTTTCATAATCCATATGATCCCGGGATGGATACGAGTCATGTCATATGACTGACCATATGTTAAGTTGTGCTTGGTACTAAACCACACGTACATTGAAATATGGTTATACTATAACAGTTCTGATTCCCCAAAAAATAACTACACTGATAAAAATAAAAATTTGAATAAAATAATTACTTTCATTTATTTGCAAAAGGCAATAACATTAATGATGCACAATCAACAATAGTGTTAATATCGATTTTAGATAAGAAAATTTTGCTGTATTATATGTAAATGTTTTAAAAAAAGTCCGTAAAAAATAATTTCCAGAAGAATATTTAAATAAACTTTATCTTATTTTTTGTTTTTCATTTTCCGAGAAATTGTATTATTAAACTTGACGTAGACTCGGAGTTTGGGATCAAAACATTAAATAATTTTTAGTTGACGTATTAGCAGTACCTTTTCTATTTTAGTAGGGTTACTGCTCCTTGACTTGTTTCTTATTGTTGTGATTTTTTTCAGCAGTAAGCACGCATGTTAGCAAAAAGAAGCAACGAAATTGGTGTTGTATTTCTTTGTTTGGAAAACGGGACAGTTCCACTAAAATAGCACATTTTGCCCAAATCTGGAAATTTTATAAATAGAATTTTTAAACTTCAAATACTATCATTAATAAGAAATCTATAAATGCCCTACATTAGCTTGAGTAAATAAGGGCTGAATAGTTAGAAACAAAGCAATCCTAATTATGTATTTACACAGATAGAAAAATCCACTGAAATTTACGCTAAACATGATGCACATAAATGGAACGCCATTATTAGCTTAATTCCACGCGTGATTTAGCCTAAATGTATACAATATTTGACGTGAATCGTCAATATTGCTTGCAAGTTGTAAGCAAACTTGTTATGAAGAGGTCCATTTCCGCGTAGAATAGTGTAAATTTCCGCATCTCAAGTTTTACGCGCTTTTTACTTTTCATTATTTATTTCTGTGTAATTATTAGGTTTATTTCCAGAAGTTTTGAATAAACAAGTTGCTAATAATTCTACACAGCACGGAAGTTGTTTCCAATATCAATACCTTTAATCAAACTCTATAGATCCAAAAGTTAGAAGTTAAATATTAATACGTTACGTTCGTACAAGTCCTACGTCGCGGTTATGTTGAAAACATTACCCATTGCTCGTTTTTATTAAAGTTTCATGGTAGTTATAAGAGTGATGATTGCTACTATAATAATAATTATATACTATAATACTATAAATAAATGAACTTAAGAAGCTCGGGAATTTTTCCTTGGAAGGTGGTGAATTCACGTTAGGTAATCAATGCATAAAAAAATATAGGCGTAATCAAGGACGAGGTATATTGCAACGAATGCTTTTCAGTCAAACAAATATTATAGTAATATATGTATGTGCTGGTCATGCTTCTTCCATCCTCAGCAATTCACTTTTTCATGCTACTTGCAGTTCATGATGAATGGTGAAAATGGTGTTGCATATGGATTGCATAAACAGCTACTTCCGAAAAAAGTTTTCTGTATGCTGATGACCTTATATGAACAAGTGCTCCTATTGTGTAGATGGTAAAAATAAAATTATTTTATAGTCGAATGTCTAATTAATGAAATTATGAATCCATTGGGAAATATTAAAAAATGTTGCTTATGATTAGGAACACAATTAGAGATGAGCATTTTTCTTACAAATTATTAATACGAATTTCACGTAGATCTGAGATTGGCAAATGAATCCAAATATTTGCGAACAGTAAATTTTGACTAGTTGATTAACCGTTGTAATCGCGTAGTTCATCATTTCGAGGTGGGTGGTGCATTACATCAAGCGCAAAGTTAGAGAGTTCTGATCCGGTTCACTCGCAAATTCGTAGCTCTCATGTGTATTTTCCGTTTATATAAATATAAACATGTCTAATATAGTTTGTTGCAAACTTGTACAACGAAAAATACCCACAAAATTACTCTGCATCCAGTTTTGAATGGAAACAATCACGGAACGGAAGTGTTGCGGACTCGAAAGACAGCTGGAAAGAGAGTTTGCTGGCGGCGGTCCACGTTAAATTTCCGACCAATTTTCATGTCCAACTTCCTCCTCCAGTTCAGCGAAAATTAAATGTCGGCTAACGATAACTGAGAGTGTTATGAAAGTGGCTTTGTCTGGCAATTTTACCTCATTGCATCAACTCATGGGGCACTTGCATTTTTTTACAGGCCGGATATGCTTGTTACAAGCTTCTACTCCAGAACAAATAACGAACTAGTTAATTACTTTGACAGAAAAAAAAACGGTTTCCGTCAGCTGCAGACCAACGAAGGATCAAAGAATCGTGATTATAGTTCTACAATAACAATGTAGCAAGCTTTTCCGCTGTTCTTGAATACACTATCTTAAAAATATCCTCGCTTGAGCTGACGTTCTAATGCGATAATTTATTACACAATTTCCAACAGGATAACTAACGAGCTTATATTAGCATCACAACTTATTTTGGTGATAGAAACAAAGCTTCTCGAATTGTGAAGATTTTAATTGAAGATGAAGCAACAGAAAAGAATGTAACGACTGAATGTAGTAGGGGAAGGTGGGGAGACTTGATCACCCCCTGTTTTATCGAGAACTAAAGTAGTTTTGTTCTAGCGTATTTTTTAGAACTTTAGAACTTTAGACTTCTATAAAAAGTTCGTATTTGGATTGAAATGACAGTTTTTCGGTACAACTTTGAAAGTAAAAGCAGCTAAAAAGCATTCTAAGAAAGACTATTATTGACTATTAGAAAGACTATTAGTGGACATATCACATTGCGTAGCAAAGGACAAACTATGAACCCCGACCAAGATGTGGCAGAGTTAGTTATTAACACTTTTTTTTCAAGTGTCGGAAACATTTTGTTAAGAAAATTATTTTGAGCTTTTTAGTGGAATGTCTTCACTTGTCATAAGACGAGTTTGTACAATCCCATTGAATTCCACCACTTAATTGTATCTTGACAGATACGTATTTCGGGGCCTTACTGTTGAGGTCGAAATACGTATCTGTCAATATACAATTAAGTGGTGGAATTCAATGGGATTGTACAAACTCGTCTTATGACAAGTATCGGAAACAATTTAGCCGATAAGCTTCCTAAAACCAATTATGATTGGCTGACACATGTAAAACCAATCAATAATTCGATATTTTTGAGGCCCGTCAGTTCTGATGAAGTTAGTATTCTTATCAGCAACCGTGAGGTTAGAAAAAGCAGAGGTTATGATAACATTCCAGCAGATAGCTTGAAAAGTAATGTGAATTCATTGTCTGGAATTATCGCTGAATTATTCAATAAAATAATATCCACAGGATACTACCCTAAAACTACGAAAATTGCCAAAGTCACACCAATCTTCAAATATGGCGATTCTTGTGACTTGACTAACAATCGACCGATTTCAACATTATGAACAATAAATAATATTTTGGAAAAACTTTTAATCCAACCGGCTTTTAAATTTCTTTCGCGCAAATCATGTTTTATATAAAAACCAATATAGACATTATTGCTGAAATCGACCAGAAAAAAATGTAGGGACCCTATATATCGATTTAAAAAAAAGCGTTTGACACCATAAATCATTAAATCCTTCTTAGTAAGCTTGATAGATACGGAGTAAGGGAAGTTGCTAACGATTTGATTGTGAGTTATCTTCCAGATAGGAAGCAATTTGTGTCAATTAACAAATCTAGCAGCAGCTTGCGTCCGATTGACATTAGAGTACCACAAGAGAGCAACATTATTTTAAACTTTTATTATTGATTTTGAAAATCTAAAGGTAAAAGGGATCCCAAGACTGTTTGCAGATTATACAGCCCTAATTCACCCTCCTTCAACAGCCAATTTAATTATAAAAGATATCAAATCCGACATGAGGAGTCTAATGATATTTTTAGTGGGAATTACCTTAGTTCAAATTTGGCAAAAACTATATATATATATGCTTTTTCATTCGTCACGCATAATAATTCCTCAGCAAGCGGATCAATTTGTTGGAAATTTGTACATAGAAAAAGTTAAAAATTTTCATATAGTTGGGGCTTATCTCAGACCCTCATCTTTGTTGGGACAACCACATACAACATGTGTCCAACAAAGCTTCTTCTTTATGCGGTTTAAAGAGTGCGCTGTTTCGTACCCAATGATGCTTTGCTCAAATTTTATTATGCCTGTATTCATTCAATATTTCAGTACCTTATTATTGTTTGGGGTCATGCAGTGAAATCAAAATAAAAAAAAGTTCAAATACTGCAGAACAGATGTTTAAAAATAATTTTCAAATTCCCACCTTTGTTCCCTACACTTTTGCGCTATACACTGATTTAAGCCACAAAGTTTTTCCTATATTCTATTTGTACATAACACTTTTTTTCAGGGGCCCTCCTTAGTCGTGCGGTAAGACGCGCGGCTACAAAGCAAGACCATGCTGAGGGTGCCTGGGTTCGATTCCCGGTGCCGGTTTAGGCAATTTTCGGATTGGAAATTATCTCGACTTCCCTGGGCATAAAAGTATCATCGTGCTAGCCTCATGATATACGAATGCAAAAATGGTAACCTGGCTTAGAAACCTCGCAGTTAATAACTGTGGAAGTGCCTAATGAACAACACTAAGCTGCGAGGCGGCTCTGTCCCAGTGTGGGGATGTAATGCCAATAAGAAGAAGAAGACATAACACTTTGCACAACCATGAATTCCGCCACAGCATTGATTTAACTACTAGGACAAACTACCCACGTACAAGACGCGCAAACGAGTTATGTAGAAGCAATGCATGCAAGAACATAGGATTAGAACTCATAAAACAATCATGGTCCGTCTAAATTCAATAATCTCCCAAATGACTTAAAATCAATTTCAAATAACATTATTTTCAAAAGCAAATTGAAGCAGCATTTATATAGGAATGTAAGTGAATACATACTTTAAATATGTCAACCATTTTATAACCAGGTTTTTCTAACACTTGTTAGTTTTTTCCCTGCTTGTTAGAAGTAATTTTAGTTTATAATTGTGTTCATGATTTTCAGCCACAGACGTTATCACCATATTTTATAATAAAGTTTATTTCGTTTGGATCGTGAGTCCCTTCAAAGAAACAAAAGTTTCACTGGGATCTCACATAGTATTTTTGGAAGAGGGAAGTAGGAAACAGGAAAAAGGAAACAAGAAAAAAAAGAAAGAAGAAGGAAGAGAGACAAAAGAAGATGGAAGAAGGAAAAAGGGAGAAGAAGGAAGAAAAAAAGAAGGAAAAAATAAGAAGGAAGAAGAATGAATCAAGAAGGAAGATGGGAGAGTTAGAAAGAAAAGGAAGATGGAAGAAGGAAAAAAGAAGGAGAAAAATAAATAATACGGAAGAATAGGAAGAAGGAAGAAAGAGAAGGAAAAATTAATAAAGAGGAAGGAAGATGAAAGAAGAAGAATAAAGAAGGAAACATGAAGGATGGAAGAAAAACGAAAAAGGAAGATGAAAGAAAAAAGAAGGAAGAAAGAACGAAGATGATAGATAGAAGGAAGATGAACCGAAAAATATAAACAAACGAAAATACAAATAAGCTGGAATAAGGAATAGAAATTAGGATATACTCTTACTTTACTCATTTATCGTTCCCAGTTCTCAGTTTTGATTTTTTTGTTTTCAGTTCAAAGTTCTCAGTTCTAGTTTAGTTTTCTCTTTTCACTTCTCACATCTCTCTCCTTAGCCGTGCAGTAAGACACGCGGCTACAAAGCAAGACCATGCTGAGGGTGGCTGGGTTCGATTCCCGGTGCCGGTCTAGACAATTTTCGGATTGGAAATTGTCTCGACTTCCCTGGGCATAAAAGTATCATCGTGCTAGCATCATGATATACGAATGCAAAAATGGTAAGCTGGCTAAGAAACCTAGTAGTTAACAACTGTGGAAGTGCTCAATGAACACTAAGCTGCGAGGCGGCTCTGTCCCAGTGAAGGGATGTAATGTCAATAATAATAAGAAGAAGAAGATGTTTCTAAAATCAAAAACAAAAACCGAAAAAGTGCTACACGTGTGAACCGGCCTGAAAAATTCACCCGATGTTCGTTCAAAATCGGGCCAATCTTTAAAAAAACAGCACTTTTTAAATTTTTGTTTTAAATTTTAAAAATACTTAGGGGCGTTGAAAGAATAGGTTTTTTGGGAAAGTTGATCTTAAATTAGTTCTGGAACACTCTTAATACCAGAAATTGCGTTTCGCGACGATAAATCCGGTTCAAAGGGTGTCAGGCCGTTTGGCCGAATGCCGCTTCGCCAAATGCCATTTGGCCGAACGCCATTTGGCCGAATAGTTAAAAAAAATTGACCTCAGTTTACGAGTAGTCTTTCTTCCTCCTTCCTTCTTCTTTCTTTCTTCTTTTTTCCACCCTCTATCTTCTTTCTTCTTTTTCCTTCTTTCTTTTTCCTTCTTCTTTCTTCCTTCTCCCTTCTTCCTTCTTTCTGCTTTCTTCGTCCTATTTTCCTCTTTTTTCTTCCTTCTTCCTTGTTCATTCTTCATTCTTCCTTCTTCCTTCTTCCTTCTTCCTTCTTCCTTCTTCCTTCTTCCTTCTTCCTTCTTCCTTCTTCCTTCTTCCTTCTTCCTTCTTCCTTCTTCTTTCTTCTTTCTTCCTTCTTCCTTCTTCCTTCTTTCGCCTTTCTTTTTTCTTATTCCTTCTTCTTTCTTCCTTCTTCCTGCTTTCTTCGACCTTCTTTCTTCTTTTTTCTTCCTTAGTTTTATTCCTTCCCCTTCCTACTACCTTCTTTTATCTTCTTTCTCCGTTTTTCCTTCTTCCTTCTTTCTTCGTTTTCCTTTCTTCCTTTTTGCTTCTTCCTTCTTCCTTCTTCTTTCTTCGTTTTTGCTTATTCCTTCTTTCTTCGTGTTTCCTTCTTACTTCTTCCTTCTTCTTTCTTCGTTTTTCCTTCTTCCTTCTGTCTTTGTTTTTCCTTCTTCCTTCTTCCTTCTTCCTTCTTCCTTCTTTCTTCTCCCTTCTTCCTTCTTCCTTCTTCCTTCTTCCTTTCTCCTTCTTCTTTATTCGTTTTTCCTTCTTCTTTCTTCCTTTTTTCTGTTTTCTGCTTTCTTCGTCCTTTTTTCCTCTTCTTTCTTCCTTCCTCTTCCTTCTTCCTTCTTCCTTACTTCTTCCTTCTTCCTTCTTCCTTCTTCCTTCTTCCTTCTTCCTTACTTCTTCCTTCTTCCTTCTTCCTTCTTCCTTCTTCCTTCTTCCTTCTTCCTTCTTCCTTCTTCCTTCTTCCTTCTTCCTTCTTCCTTCTTCCTTCTTCCTTCTTCCTTCTTCCTTCTTCCTTCTTCCTTCTTATCCTTCCTTCTTTCTTCTTCTTCCTTCTTCCTTCTTCCTTCTTCCTTCTTCCTTCTTCCTTCTTCCTTCTTCCTTCTTCCTTCTTTTTTCTCCCTTCTTCTTTCTTCCTTCTTTCTTTTTCTTTCTTCGTTTCTTCCTTCTTCCTTCATTCATCTTCCATTTTCTTCTTCCTTCTTTCTTCTTCGTTCTTCCTTCTTGCTTCTTTCTTCTTCCTACTTCTTTCTTCCTTCTTTATTCTTCCTTCTTTCTGCTTTCTTCATCCTTCTTTCCTCTTCTCTCTTCTTTAGTTTTTCTTCCTGCCTCTTCCTTCTTTCTTCTCCTTCCTTCTTTCATCTTCAGTTTTCTTCTTCCTTCTTTCTTCTTCCTTCTTCCTTCTTCCTTCTTTATTCTTGCTTCTTTCTGCTTTCTTCGTCCTTCTTTCCTCTTCTTTCTTCCTTAGTTTTTCTTCCTTCCTCTTCCTTCTTCCTTCTCCTTCCTTCTTCCTTCTTCTTCTTCCTTCTTCCTTCTGCCTTCTCCTTTCTTCCTTCTTCCTTCTTTCTTTTTCGACTTCCTTTTTCCTTCTTTCTTCTTCCTTCTTTCATCTTTCTCCTTACTTTTTCCTTCTTCCTCCTTCCTTCTTCCTTCTTCCTTCTTCTTTCTTCCTTTTTCCTTCTTCCTGCTTCCTTTTTCTTTCTTGCTTCTCACTTCGTAAGAAAGCGTATTTCAACTATTCGGCAAAACGGCATTCGGCCAAATGGCGTTCGGCCAAATGGCGTTCGGCCAAATGGCCCTTTCGGCCAAACGACACTCGACCAATGGTGAGCGGGCCCTCCTTAGCCGTGCGGTAAGACACGCGGCTACAAAGCAAGACCATGCTGAGGGTGGCTGGGTTCGATTCCCGGTACCGGTCTAGACAATTTTCGGATTGGAAATTGTCTCGACTTCCCTGGGCATAAAAGTATCATCGTGCTAGCATCATGATATACGAATGCAAAAATGGTAAGCTGGCTTAGAAACCTCGTAGTTAATAACTGTGGAAGTGCTTAATGAACACTAAGCTGCGAGGCGGCTCTGTCCCAGTGAAGGGATGTAGTGTCAATAATAATAATAAGAAGAAGATGTTTTTAAAATCGAAAAAAAAAACCGAAAAAGTGCTACACGTGTGAACCGGCCTGAAAAATTCACCCGATGTTCGTTCAAAATCGGGCCAATCTTAAAAAACAGCACTTTTTAAATTTTTGTTTTAAATTTTAAAAATACTTAGGGGCGTTAAAAATTTAGGTTTTTTGGGAAAGTTGATCTTAAATTAGTTCTGGAGCACTCTTAATACCAGAAATTGCGTTTCGCGACGATACATCCGGTTCAAAGGGTGTCAGGCCGTTTGGCCGAATGCCGCTTCGCCAAATGCCATTTGGCCGAACGCCATTTGGCCGAATAGTTAGAAAAATTGACCTCAGTTTACGAGTAGTCTTTCTTCCTCCTTCCTTCTTCTTTCTTTCTTCTTTTTTCCACCCTCTATCTTTTTTCTTTTTTTTTCCTTCTTTCTTTTTCCTTCTTCCTTCTTCCTTCTTTCTGCTTTCTTCGTCCTATTTTCCTCTTCCTTGTTCATTCTTCATTCTTCCTTCTTCCTTCTTCCTTCTTCCTTCTTCCTTCTTCCTTCTTCCTTCTTCCTTCTTCCATCTTCCTTCTTCCTTCATCCTTCTTCCTTCTTCCTTCTTCCTTCTTCCTTCCTCCTTCTTCCTTCTTCCTTCTTCCTTCTTTCGCCATTCTTTTTTTCTTCTTCCTTCTTCCTTCTTCCTTCTTCTTTCTTCCTTCTTCATCTTTCTGCTTTCTTCGTTCTTCTTTTCTTTTTTCTTCCTTAGTTTTATTCCTTCCCCTTCCTTTTACCTTCTTCCATCTTCTTTCTCCATTTTTCCTTCTTCCTTCTTTCTTCGTTTTCCTTTTTTTCTTGTTTCCTTTTTCCTTCTTCTTTCTTCGTTTTTGCTTCTTCTTTCTTTCTTCGATTTTCCTTCTTCCTTCTGTCTTTGTTTATCCTTTTTCCTTCTTTCTTCTTCCTTCTTCTTTCTTCCTTCTTCCTTCTTCCTTCCTCCTTCTTCTTTATTCGTTTTTCCTTCTTCTTTCTTCCTTCTTCCTTCTTTCTGTTTTCTGCTTTCTTCGTCCTTTTTTCCTCTTCTTTCTTCCTTCCTCTTCCTTCTTCCTTCTTCCTTCTTCCTCCTTCCTTCTTCCTTCTTCCTTCTTCCTTCTTCCTTCTTCCTTCTTCCTTCTTCCTTCTTCCTTCTTCCTTCTTTCTTCTTCCTTCTTTCTTTTTCTTCCTTCGTTTCTTCCTTCTTCCTTCATTCTTCTTCGTTCTTCCTTCTTCCTTCTTGCTTCTTTCGTCTTCCTTCTTCTTTCTTCCTTCTTTCTTCTTCCTTCTTTATTCTTCCTTCTTTCTGCTTTCTTCATCCTTCTTTCCTCTTCTCTCTTCCTTAGTTTTTCTTCCTTCCTCTTCCTTCTTTCTTCTCCTTCCTTCTTCCTTCTTTCATCTTCATTTTTCTTCTTCCTTCTTCCTTCTTCCTTCTTCCTTCTTTCTTCTTCCTTCTTTATTCTTCCTTCTTTCTGCTTTCTTCGTCCTTCTTTCCTCTTCTTTCTTCCTTAGTTTTTCTTCCTTCCTCTTCCTTCTTCCTTCTCCTTCCTTCTTCCTTCTTTCTTCCTTCTTCCTCTTCCTTCTTTCTTCTTCCTTCTTCTTCTTCCTTCTTCCTTCTTCCTTCTGCCTTCTCCTTTCTTCCTTCTTTCTTTTTCGACTTCCTTTTTCCTTCTTTCTTCTTCCTTCTTTCATCTTTCTTCTTTTTTTCCTTCTTCCTCCTTCCTTCTTCCTTTTTCCTTCTTCCTTCTTCCTTCTTCTTTCTTCGTTTTTCCTTCTTCCTTCTTCCTTTTTCTTTCTTGCTTCTCACTTCGTAAGAAAGCGTATTTCAACTATTCGGCAAAACGGCATTCGGCCAAATGGCCCTTTCGGCCAAACGACATTCGGCCAAATGACCCTAAACCGTTCAAAGGATCATATGTTGGAGTGAAACCCCGGAAATTGATGTTCATTTCAAGGTTTCGAACCCAAGTTAGCATGTTTGCATTTTTATATCTTCTTCTTCTTCTTATTGGCA
This sequence comes from Armigeres subalbatus, assembly GCF_024139115.2. Lineage (NCBI taxonomy): Eukaryota > Metazoa > Arthropoda > Insecta > Diptera > Culicidae > Armigeres > Armigeres subalbatus. The sequence continues at coordinate 239,000,261 of NC_085141.1, read as the reverse complement.
TTACATCCCCACACTGGGACAGAGCCGCCTCGCAGCTTAGTGTTCATTAAGCACTTCCACAGTTATTAACTGCGAGGTTTCTAAGCCAAGTTACCATTTTTGCATCCGTATATCATGAGGCTAACACGATGATACTTTTATGCCCAGGAAAGTCGAGACAATTTCCAATCCGAAAATTGCCTAGACCGGCACCGGGAATCGAACCCAGCCACCCTCAGCATGGTCTTGCTTTGTAGCCGCGCGTCTTACCGCACGGCTAAGGAGGGCCCCTTAAAAGGAGGGAGGGCCCCATTTTTATATCATGAGGCTAATAAAATGATGATACTCTTATGGCAGGAAAGTCGAGAAAATTACCGTTCCGAAAATTTCCCGAACCTGACCCGGAAATTGAACTTAGCCAACTTCAGCATGGCCTGACTTGTGGAAGTGCATCTTATTGCAAGACTAATGAATTCTTCAAAATTATTAAATGAAATATGTTTGCAAATGAACGTGCGATTGAGTGTGCGATTGTGTTATATTTTTGAAATTATTTCAGCCAGATCCTGGATGTATTATCAGTGCCCTTCCGGAAAATTGCGAAAATCCAGAATATTTTATCTTAGGACAAATTAGGCTCGTTAACGTTAAAAAAGTTTTATTTCACTAACGAGGACAATTGCACTCGATTTCTTGTATCAGCCTTTTTTTGACTAACTCAAACGTTGCTTTGAGCCTGGCGGCCCGCCCGTTCCTCATTTTCCGGTCTGATTTTGCCTTCGTCGGTAAATTGGTAAGTAAAATTGCGATAATAAGCACCAAAGAAACAAAATGTCCCTGACGTCACTGTGGAAGTTACGTGGGCTTGAGTTTGTTAGGTTGGAAGGTTTACGCAAAACTGAAAAAAAAACCAATGACAATCTTTCTCCATGACTTGGGTACCTAATTTTTTTTCGCCCTTCATGCCAGTTTATCTGAAAAAGCGCATTCGCCAAACAGGAGCACGTCCGAGTTTTGATGGAAACAGCCAGCTTTTGTCACTTCCTCAGAAAAACTACCGTATGATGAGAAAAAACGCAACTAACGACTGTCCTGGAAGGTCGTTACATAGATGATATCTTGAAAACAATCGGTACATCTCCCCTTGGAGACTCACTGTCAGTTCAGACACGAAATCATTCGGGATGCGTACTCGGACTGACGATGCTACGTGTCTACTAAAAGATTCCGTTGCTCGGAGACGCAGTCGTAAGGTAGATGGAGGCTTTGAAGGAATATGTTTGTGTATCTTTACAGAATACTTGAGGAGGGTCATTGATTTCCGAATGACAGCAATGGATAAAAGATGTCACACCAAGTTGTGAAATTGTTTTCTTTTTGGAAATGGTTTTTCTGGACAAGGAAATGGCCTGTTTGGCATTCAGATATCGTTTTAAAAAAGTTAGTAAATTTTAATTTTTCCATTCTGAACAAGATTAAGATGTATTTACAAAAACTTTAATGTTTGCATCCCTTTTCATTATTATCCCGTCTATCAGCGGTGCCAATTTGAAATCATAAAAGTGTGCGACTTTTTTTTATTCCTTGTTGGGTATATTTATTACTGCGACCAGTTTTTTGATCTATTGTGATACGGGAACGAGGGTACGATATGTAACACATGGGTATTTGATATCGGTCAATTTCGAAACGACAGTCGATTATAATCCATAAAGATATGTAAAATATGAATAAAATACGGGAAAGGTAAAACGAGCTCAAAAAGGTTGCTGATTCCATTTCATTCAACTTATCCAAGCCAACACTCGTCCATTAAGCTTTCAGATCATCGTTTGTAAAATGCGAATTCTCGGAAATGCAGCTCGGTGTCTTCCCTGTTCAACATCCATCGCCCCGAGCATTGCGCCACGCAACGAACAGTTCCTATTTAAAACAAGCGGAGTAGAAATTTCTTTCCATTCATAGTGCAAGCGAGTGAATTGAGTTTCTCAGACGACCTCCAGGGCCGGGAAACCGCGAGACGTGCTTCAATTTGAATCAGCTCAATTACTTTCATTACTTGCCACTTGACCGTTGACGGTCGAGAGCTGCTGTCTGATATTGGCAAAACATGAGTTCCGACCGCAATCAATCCTTTCATACTTACCATGCTGGATGGAAATGTGGTTGACTGTTAGGATCGCATCGCCTGTATTTATGAGAATTGCTTTTATTTGCGTCTACATCATCTGAATGGGAAAAAGGTTCAAACCTTTTTGTACGTCTTCGGTTACGAGTGGTTGCTCGATTGTAGATCGATTTTCCTCGTCCTGGTTCCTTGTACCGGAGGCACGTTTCTGATTTTGCGTTCATTGTCAACAGTCTATCGGTTCTACAAGTTACACAGTTAACAAAATGCGTCAGCACATCCGGAATAAAGTTATCAAATTATGCCTTATGTATATTTTAATCATTGAGCAATATAATTTCTTATTAATATCGTGGAATACATTCTCATATTTTCAAATAAATAGGGCAAATCGTCAAACGGCTAAAATTCTTGCCTGTTGTTGAACAGCCATAAGAAAGGCACACGCGTTCAACAAAAGGCAAATATATTAGCCGTTCTACATTTTGCGAAAGAGAAAATGGAGCTTTTTCTGTTTTTTTTTGTACATTGTACATATTTTGTGGATTTGGGTCGATTGTAAAGATTCATAAGCGTCAATGAAGCAAATGAATTGACTCCACGAAAAAATCCACAAAAAGTCAAAAAAAATTATGATGGTATTTGTAAAATGAAAACTTTTGAAAGTTTATTTTGACAAATAAATTAATGAATTTCATCCGTGTAGAAAAGTCCTGGGTGTAGGCATAGTCGGCTCGATGTTGAATCGTTCGCTCGCCACGCACATGATTCTGATTGCCGAATCTTGTTTGAACTCTGCACAAATTTACACAGTCGATTACTCGACAACAAGTTTTAATCTTATTTAAGCAAAAGAACACCGAAGATCAGTTGAACATTGTTTTATTGCCAAGCAAATGAAATTCTCAAGCTGCGATTCGCGGTTGGGAGGTTTTCACCACTTAAATCAGAGCTCTTCACACTAGTCCACATTCCCTCTAGTTTGCAAATAAACAAACCTCTTGATGGTAATTATAATTAAGTTAGTAGGTTTCATAAATTAACTGTTCTTCATCACTGATTTATTACAAATCATCTCTTTCCGAGAGCCGACTATAAAGAAATAAAATATCATTTCCCGGAGGAAATTTCCAGAATGGGAATCTATTTTTGGTAAGGTCAACTTCGCTTTAAGATCTGCTTACACGGGTTTTGCATTCCGAAACAACGATGGGTTAACACTTTGAGTGAAACTTTGCCGATGTTTACAATTCAACCCTTTTTTTTCTTTCCCTTGATTCGATTAGGGCCATCGAGATGTTTTTCTTTCAGCCCTATAGAGAAAGCGAAAAGGTAAATCAAATAAACATTCGATTAAATTTATTCGGACGTAGATCTGACTGGAATGATGAATAGGATTTACTCAGATGGAGTTGGAGATGGATGGAAAACTGCGTTTTCTGTTAAAGTATCATGATTAGATTGACTAGATAGTAAAAATGATGGAACTTGCTATGGGATGTGATGCATGTTTGTATGTTTATACATTTTCTAATAATTTTGGCATTTGATATGAGTATTGGTAAATAATAAAAACTAATGAGGAGTAAGTCGCTTTCAGAATATCGATCGGAAAAATGTTCACTTAAATAATTTTCAGAATGTACGATTATAAAAGCAAAGTTACATTAAAAAAAAACATCGGATGCAAGAGACAAACAAACAAACTTGTGCTGAAAAGTTAAAGGCCCATGAAGTAAGCCACACAACGAGACAGGCAGGCTATTTCGAAAGGCTTGACGATCTGTATGAAAATTACAGGAAACTTGACAAAGGGGATGAAAAATTGTGAATATGGCAATGTGTCGTACTTTCTCATCTTTTTTTTGAAACTTTATTAGCTTGATTTACTTTTTTGATTGATCATCTTTCAATAGCCATTGAAATAACAAAATTCAGTTTATGAAGCATGAGTAGCTATCAAAGCATTAAATTCCAGGTGAATTGCAATTGAATTGCTTTTCCATCAACATAATAAACTGATTGAAGGTTGTATTTTATTTTTCTCAATATTTCATCCAAAATGATAACCCTTCGTCAGCGTCCTTATTAATACTCGAATGGCAGAAAAACTGCTCAAGAGTCTGCAAACGCTCAACGATCCACCCTTTGTCGGATGAGCAGGGTCTGATTGCCTGACAGTCACAGACGAAAAAGTTGGGCACCACTTCACCTGTTCCGTTGGCATTTCGTAACCAAACAAATTCGTGAAGGGACCAATGTCTCGCAGTGTTGTGTATACGGCCTCACTATACTGGAGCAACATTGGTGCGATATTCAAGGACAGAAACCGCTAGAAATAAAAACCATCAGGACGAATGATTCTAGATGATGTGTGAAGATATCTGATTGACATTTACCTCACCTGAAATATCGCATGTCGCATGGACTTTCTGTTATGCAGCGTATACACCAGTCAAGCAGTTTGGCGAACAAAGGGGATGGAGTCAAAGTTCGCCGAACATGTTTGAACGTTTGTCACACAAACCCTTTATTTTATGGTGGCTGGTGTTCAACTTGGCGCGTCGATCGTTCGTGTGTGATATTGTTGATTGAATAAATTGAGTGTCCGTGTCGCGGTTTGTAGAACATGGTCAATGTTCGTCAAACTGCTTGACCGGTGTGTACGCTACATTAGACACGATAATCTCGACTCGAATCAAGTACGAGACACTAAAGACGACCTTACAATTGAGGTCGAAATACTTATCTGTAAATATTACAACGTGGTGGAATTAAATAAAGTAGTACTAAACTCATACTTTATTATTATTTTTTTTTCTGTTTTTCTTACAAAAGTTGTAATAAATGTTAAGCTTATCATGCCAGCATTATTATTAACAAAAAAAATCAGAAGGGTTATGTACAAGACACAACCGCCCAACGTAAACTACGTAAGGCAGTTTTGTTCATTGCGGATTGTAATGCCATCATGCATGAATATTTTCAGAATTTTTTGCCTTTCTCGTACAACAAAGTTGTACCGAAAGGCTATCATTTCACTCCGAAAACGAACTTTTTATAGAAGCCTCTGAGACCCATAGTATTATATACCAATCGACTCAGCTCGACGAGCTGAGCACATGTCTGTCTGTCCGTGTGTATGTGTGTGTGTATGTGTGTGTGTATGTGTGTGCGTATGTGTGTGCACAAAAGCTATAAAAAACATTAGACAACTTTTCGTATAGTAATCCTTAACCGATTTTCTCGCAACAAGTTTTATTCGACAGGGGACAAAGCCTCGTTGATCACTATTGAATTTTATAACGATCGGTCATTGCGTTTAAAAGTTATGAAGAAAATTGTACATCGGACCATATAAACCCCATATAAGGTTGGTGTCTCAACTAAATGCGAGAAAGGCACCACCAACGCTAGGTGGATTGATCTGGTTTTTTTTTTTGTGTCTTTATTAAGGAGACTTTCAGCCCGAGGCTGGCTCGTCTCCGTTCAGAAAATTAATTTGATTACTTATGCCACTGGTTTCGAACAAAACTAGCGTATCTTAGGATATGAAAATTGTTGGGTACGACAATTGTTTTAAAAATTTACTATGAAAATCCAAATTTATTCCTCAGTGGTAATGATGCCTTTCTTGGATCCGAATTGCCTACATTTGGGTTTTGAAACATTTGATGAAATTTTTCAATAGAAGAAGCCCTAGGGGAGCATCCTCTTTTCTTTTGTCATATAGCCCGTTTCAAGAACGTATGCGTTCCGAAACTTTTGTCGTGTACAATAAGTACCGCATGATTGCATACATGTATTATAAAAATATCTTAAGTGCATTCACACTTCCTGAATCAAAGTTAAACCCTTCTGATTCAGGCGCGCAATTAATTGAACAAAATATTATTAGGCCGATATAAATATTTTTTTTTAAATATGTCTCCCCCCCCCCCTTCGATTTTTTTTCTCAAAAATAACAGATTGAGGGGAAACAAAAAAAAATCCGGTAAATTTTGAGAACTTTCAAAACATTCTTTAACAAATCCGAGGAGTTTTTTTTAAATTTTTTGTTTACCATTTTAATATTAATTTTTTACTAGCAGATCCGATGAACTTTGTTTCGCCTAAAATTGATCTATTCTCTGATTAGTTCTCGAGTTATGCAGAATTTCTTGGTTCATTTGAATGGGAGCCCCCCTTTCCAGAATGGGGAGGCGTTGCAAACCACAACAGAAACATATCTTCCCTTCCAAAACCTCCACACGCCAGATTTGGTTCCATTTGCTTGATATCGAGTTATGATGAAATTGGTGTTTCATTTGTATAGGAGCCAGGTTTCAAAGAGGAGAGGGGTCTCGAACCATTTTAAGAACCTTCCCCGGCCCCAAAAACCTCTGCATTCAAATTTTCACGCCGCTCGATTCAGTAGAAGAAGAAGAAGAAGATGACCCCCTCCTCCTTGACTTTGCGGAAACCAGTAGACCTTGACCTTGCATAGACCATAATTTTTAATAAATATGTGTTACGGCCTTATTAGTTTTCAGTTTGCAAAAAAAAATACTCAACATTTTTACGGTTTTTAATATAAACATGTTTGTGCAATTACATTGCGATAATTTCATTACTAGCAAGTACGTTTGCATTGATAAAAATTGATCGTCTCATGCCTGCACAAACATGCCCCTATCTGCATCACTTTGTATACACCATGCACTACATTACGCATTTTTGTTACATTTGTTTCGACCGCGGTCACTGGTCCGGCTCCATTGTTCTACTTTTTGTGCGAAACACCGCACAAAAAGCAGAGTCCAAAAGCCAACCGCACTGAACGGCGACGGCCGAAACGAGACTCTTGCGGACAAGAAAAGAGGGTGCTGCCAAAATAATCCGATACCCTGTTTTACCGTTCATAACCCAAAGTTTAAATATAATTGACAAATTGGTAGAGAATTTTACAGTCGATTGATATATAAATCTCAAAAATCCATCGGAAGATAAAGGCGCTATTGAAGTTCAAAATCTTACATGATTTCGTGACGGTCTCGAATTTAGAAATTTTCATTTGTCACCCTGTATCCGAGTCTTCCCCTTAGACGTAGTTTACGTCAAAAAAATCATGTTTGATGACATGCCGGGGTTGATAGTTCCTATTACTAATAAGCAGGATATCGATACCTATGGCGCGTACACTAAAGCAGCGTGCTCGACGCTGTGTGGAAGGTGACCTTTTCTTCTATTGCTTCAGGTCAGTTGAGGTACCACTTAGAGCCCACCTACCAGATCAGCTGTTCTTGCACAGGGAACCAACAGATGTTTGCTTGGGACTAGCACACATCTCTTCAATGTACAAGTACTGGTGATCTCATTTGTTAGGTCATACTGGCACCTGCCACGTCAGAATGCAAGTTAATGTAGAGAAGGGGAAGGAAATGATGATGCAATCACTCGCCTACTGCAAGCCGAATATACCTCTGCACTTGCCACGAGTTCATGCGGAATTTGTTGTAATTTTTTGGGTTAGGTTCGAGAGGCAGAGGTCCGTCTTGGTTAACGAGCTGCTAATGTGATAGATAGGAGAAGCAACTGATGGAATTTCTAATTGGATGTAGGAAACGAGCTCTATAGTTCATTTCCAATTCTAGCAGATTACTGTTAGAATACTCAAGTTGAAAGTATAGGAATAGTAATGGAAACGGTATGAAAGTCCATTTCCAGTTCTAGCGATTTCTAAAACATGAGAAATATAGAGAAAGATACAAAGTAGGAGAATGGAACGGACCTGGGATTGAACCCATGACCTCCAGCGTATGAGGCAGAAGCAGTAGCCATATGACTACCAAGCCTGTTTCTGAAAATTTTCGTGGCTTAATTTTCAATGAATACGAATTTTACAGCTACGAAACTATAACATTTCGGACCTTTGCAAAATAAGGGAAGGCCCAATGTTCCGGAAAGAAGGAGGATCAACTGACTCCTATTTGAGAGACCCGGATTTTACTTTTAACTTTTAACTTTTGACGAGATTTCTTGAAAAATAATTCCTTATTTCAATTTTCTCAATTTTCTTTGGTTACCCGATCAAATAAGCCAACTTTTTGTTAAATCCATATCCTCACTCAAATCTCGTTTATTGGAGCACTTTTTCATAGACTTACTTCTTCTTCTTATTGGCATTACATCCCCACCACTGGGACAGAGCCGCCTCGCAGCTTAGTGTTCATTAAGCACTTCCACAGTTATTAACTGCGAGGTTTCTAAGCCAAGTTACCATTTTTGCATTTGTATATCATGAGGCAAACAAGCCCAGGGAAGTCGAGACAATTTCCAATCCGAAAATTGCCTAGACAGGCACCGGGAATCGAACCCAGCCACACTCAGCATGGTCTTGCTTTGTAGCCGCGCGTCTTACCGCACGGCTACTAATAGGTGCAAAACTCCGTAAAACTAGGGTTGCCTATGAAACGAATGCAGGTCATTTTTAAATATACCGATTTAATAACACACGAAAATTCTATGAGAAGTGAAACCATTCACGTAAGAGCCACGTGCCACGACCTGACAAGTGTAAGGACATAAACGGTAACGGCATTGTTCGTTAGATTTTCAAAGTTAAGATTAAGTTAAGTTAATAGTTTTATCTAATTATTCAAAGATCTCTAGAACTTGAATCGAGAGAAAAATAAAAAATTTGAAAATTTGAAAAGGAAAATTTATTTAATATTTTTAAAGCCGAAGGGCAGAAGAACACTACAATATATTAAGCAGAATCGACTGACTAACAAAAGGTTCTCTATGGAATAAATAAAATCTGTACTTGATACTTGATGGGCCATAGCTCTTCAATGAACCTACGCCGGATGGTGTATCCTTCTCCACTGGACTCGATCCTGGGCCAATCCCTTCCAGTCGCCCTGAACATTGAGCGCCCTCAGGTCCTCTTCAACTGCAAAAAGTCATCGTGTACACGGCCTTCCACGGAGCCTGCAGCCTCTTTCGGGTTTTCTACTAACTATTAAGAGAAATCTTAACGTTCTTCCGGCATACGAACAACGTGACCAGCCCACCGTAGTCTGCCGTTTTGAATAAGCTTAATAATACGCAGCCCTTTATATACCTGGTACAATTCGTGATTCATGCGGCGACACCAGATACCGTTCTCTTGTTTACCGCCGAGTATTGCCCGCAGCACCTTACGCTCAAACACTCCGAAAGCTCTCCGATCAGCCTCCTTTAATGTCCATGTTTCATGGCCGTATAAAGCCACCGGAAATATCAGAGTAGTATACAGCGCGAGTTTTGTTTTCGTTTGCAGATTACGAGACTTAAGCTGGTTACGAAGTCCGTAATAAGCCCGATTTGTAGCTGCAATCCGCCTTTTCACCTCGCGGGTAACATCATTATCGCACGTCTCCAATGTTCCAAGATACACAAATTATTCTACCACTTCAAACTTTTCACCATTCAGCACCATTTCGCTACCACCACCACTAATGAACCCACGTTGATTGCCAGCGACCATTGTAACGTTATCTAGTATGTCAGCAAATAAATTTCCTTTTATTAACTGTTTACTTTCTACGATATAAATAAATTATGATAAGTTTCAATAATTAAATGAATATTAAATATTTCGCGAACCATTTACACAACTGCCTTTCCATAAAGTTATGTTATGAAAGCTGCCATTTCAAATATGCTTTTAAGAATAAAAGCTTTGAAATTAATTAGATTAAATATTAATGAGTCTTGAGAGAAATAATTTAGCTTACTTTAACTTATCCTATAAAACTCGTCTAAAAATTATTATGAAAGTATTAGTGAATTTCAATTATTCTAAAGCTATGACTATGCAAATTTGGGGCACTAATATATGCTTCTGAAACTGCTCTGCCATTTCTATTTCAACCTGGCTGAAGAGTAGAAGCCAGCTTCAGTGCGAATTTAATTTTTCCTAAGTTTTTCTAAGGTGTGAACCCAAAAGTGAATTAGAAGAAAGCGTTAGTTCTGATGTCGTGTTCAAAGTTTAATTGTATTATTTTTTAAATTTTTATTAATTTATTGATATGAATAGTTCGATTACCATCTGTATCGCACGGAGAGAACACTCTACTCTCATGCATTTTCTAAAAGTACTTAAAGGTAATTATCCATTGAATTCATTTATTTAATGATTACACACCTAACCAAGATTCATGTCGGACAGCAGCGTCCGAACGACGCTTTTTGTACGGGTTTTTCTTTTTCCCGTTCCCGCTGGACACGTCTCGTCCACGCGGTGTGAACCCGGCCGTGCGGGCCCGTCATTACGGTAGCCAAACGAGAAGTTAGGCCTTCCGACCTACCGAGAATCTCCGCAGGAAAGTATCCCCTAGTCCCGGTGGTTGTGTAGTCCTGCAGGCGAAGGCCAGTTGGAGACCCGTGACGCTTCCCGAGGAGAGGAGACGGCAGAGTATCGGACCATCAGCCACTGTCCCTTCTCGCAACTCTAAATCGGCCATCAACGCACGTGTGCCCATTCCGGCGATGCATCTGCCGAAGAGCTCGAGTGTTCCGTCGCACCATTGATCGGACATCCCCTGTAGCTGGCACCGTCGTTATCATCGCTCGATGACGACACAGCCATGTCGGTATACCAGCCGCCAGCATAAACCCTGAGCAGGTATGTCGCAAATCATGGCCATGTAACACACACAACAACACTCACACTCTCACTACACACTAAAATGAATCTTGGAAGAAAACATAATGCATAAATGAATTCAATATAAATTTCTCTTGCGTTCATTCATTTATCTCGCTAAGCCCTGTGGTTTGTTAGTCTGCCCGGGAATGTGTTGAGTTTACGTTTCATGCGCTACAGATAGAGTACGTTTTTGCCTACGTTCACTTTACTGCTTCCTTAGGAAAACTTCACCTCTGAATTTTGGTTGTCTAGCTTTGGAACCGTTCTAAAACCCCTAGTAGATTGCGCTCATGCTTCCTAAAGCTAAGTCGGGCAACTTATTATAACACGACCAGTGGTCTCTCAACGTTGAGAATGGCGCATAAGTCACTGAGTTTGCGGCAATTCATTTAGAGCTTTGACGAACGGTTACACCATGTACTTCGTTTTGCTGGTATTGATCGTGAGTCCAATCCTCGCTGTCTCCCTCTTAAATGGCACAAAAGCTTCTTCCACGGCACGGCGATCAATCCCAATAATATCGATATCGTCCGCAAATCCCAGGAGCATATGCAATTTTGTGATAATGGTACCGCTTCTTTGCACACCAGCTCTCCTAATCGCTCCCTCGAGCGCTATATTGAACAGTAGATTCGAGAGTGCATCACCCTGCTTTAATCCATCTAAGGTTACAAATGACGTTGATATTTCATCCGCAACCCTTACACATGATTTCGATCCGTCCAACGTTATACGAATCAGACGTATTAGTTTCGCCGGAATCCGTCGTTGATCGGCCCTCACGAAAATCTGCTTGATATTCGCCGACGAAGGACTCTTCAAGCGGTCTCAATCTGTTGAACAGAATACGGGACATAATTTTGTACGCCGAATTAAGGAGGGTTATTCCTCGGTAGTTGGCGCACTCCAGCCTGTGCCCTTTCTTCAAGCGAGGGCAAATGAGCTGGTAGGATAGCTAGCAGGCATTTCCTCGTCTATCCATATTTTCGACATAATATGGTGCAGAACTTCATAAAGCTGCTCACTGCCATGTTTGAGAAGTTCAGCCGGGAGCTGGTCCTTCCCCGCAGCCTTATTGTTTTTCAGCTCTTTAACAGCTTTTTTAACCTCATCTAGTGTAGGCGACTCCACAGCTTGTCCATCGTCGCTAATATTTATTCTGCTCACCGATGCACCGTCACTTCCACTATTCAACAAAGTCTTGAAGTGTTGCTTCCACCTGGCAGCCACTTCGATTTTATCTGTCAGAAAATTCACTTGTTGGTCGTTACACATGACGGGAGATGGCGCTGTCTTTCTCCGCATGCCATTGACAGACTCATAAAACCTCCGCATATCGTTCTGCTCCATTTTTTCCTGCGCCTCGCTAATCACTTGTTCTTCATATTCTTTCTTCTTCCTGCGGTGGGTTCGTTTTTCGGCTGCTCTTGCTTCCTTGTACCGATCTCTATTCGATCGGGTACCCGACACCAACATCCGGCTTCTGGCAACGTTCTTCTCGTCTGTCACTCTCTGACACTCCACATCTAACCAACCCGTCCTGGGTCGCCTCTGTGCAGTGCCTACCACCTCTCGTGCTGTTGTGCTCACCGCTCCATGGATCGACTCCCAAAGATCGTTGATGTTGTCGCTAACGTTGATTGCACTTATCCGTTCGTCGAGCTTCTGGCGGTACTCAGCCGATACTCTTTCCGCCGACAATCGCTGGATATTGTAACGCTGTGATCTTTCGTTCGATACAGTTGACAACCGTGATCGAATTTTACTGACAACGAGGTAGTGATCAGAGTCAATGTTCGGACCCCTGAATGTCCGCACATCGATAACATCCAAGAAATGGCGCCCATCCACCAAAACATGGTCTATCTGGTTGCAAGTTTCACCATTTGGGTGTCTCCAGGTGTGCTTTCGGATATTCTTTCGTGCAAAGTAGGTGCTACTGATGGCCATCCCTCTGGCAGCAGCAAAATTTACTAGCCGTAGGCCGTTGTCATTGGTAGCGGAGTGAAGGCTCTCCCTACCAATTATGGGACGGAAAAAGTCCTCTCTACCGACCTGAGCGTTAGCGTCTCCGATAACAATTTTCACGTCATGCTTTGGGCACTCCCCATAGGCTTTATCAAGGCATTCATAAAACGTGTCCTTCACGGCGTCGGATTTATCGTTTGACGGTGCGTAAACGTTGATTAGGCTGTAATTGAAGAATTTGCCCCGTATCCTCAACACACAGATTCGTTCGCTTATGGGTTTCCACCGCATCACTCGCTTCATCTGCTTGCCCATCACTACGAAACCAACTCCATGCTCTGCTTTTCCACCGCCGCTGTGATAGATGTTATACTTGAATGTAGTGTTGGTCGTGGGGTTCACGGCTCGGAATTCACGTTCTCCGGATCTAGGTCATCGGACTTCTTGAATAGCGGCCACGTTCACTCCAATCTTCTGCAGTTCACGAGCCAGAAGGCTCACTCGTCCAGGTTCATTTAGGGTCCTGATATTCCAGGTACCGAGCTTCCAATCATAGTCCTTATTTCGTTGCCGGGTCGGTTGCCAAAAATAACGTTCTCTTTTTCTCCTATCTCCATTTTTCGTGGTATGTATTTGAGAGGCTTCAGTAAGCTACCATAGCGGGGTCGCGTTACCTACATCGCACTGGTGGGGCTGCAACCTTAGGTAAAGCTGACGCGATACAGCATTTCGTTGATCAACCGCTGGGTACCAAACAGACGCTGTTTGAGCGGCACCTTCTGGTGAACAGGCGCTCGAGGCGTACCTTCTCACTCTAGCTGATGTCAGAAGGACAACAGTGCCCAGGCTGCACTACCAGCTAAGTACACAACCCTTAGCTGGCGGTCTTTTGTCATCGGACGACCCTTGGAAGCGTGAGTTAGGAACTTGGGGGGACCAGGCTCTGTTGGGCGCTCCTTCCTTGTTGTCAACCCACCATTTTGCAGCCCAAATAAAAAATCAGTACCAACAACATTTTACACCATCTTCACCATTTATTTACAACCTTCCTGCATCACTCAATTATAATTATCAGAGTGCATTTAAAAATGATTTTAATAAATTTCATTGATCACAAATCTGAAAACTAAATAGTCTGACGATTTTTACAACCATCAGATTAATTGTGAATAAAAAGAAGTATTCACAGCAACATTGAAGAAAAAACAAAATAATAAAAAGCAAATTGGTAATTGGTCTCGCTTTTCAAATTTTCCACTTAACCAACAATCCTTTTTCTGAAGTTGCTAACATTATTGTGGTCACAAGGGAAAATTGTTTTAATTTCTGTTTATTGCAATCTGCATCGGATTTTTTCGTTGCGACCTTTTTCTTGAATCTAATGAAACAAAGAATAGAGTGCTAACGCTCAAGTGCAGTTGTAGGAAATATGTTAGCAGCACCTTGCTCACAGGCAGCGTAGTCGACAACTCCGATAGTAGCATAGTGTATTTTTTCTGCTTGGAAAAAATCAAGCTGAAAAGAATCAAGCGGATTGAATCATAAAATATCAAGTGTTTTCTTCCATTGAAATCTTCATTCATTTTGCGAGCTAACGGTTGGACGAGCAAGCAGAAAAAAGAGTACCGGACACTGAAGTGCTCTTTCCGTACGCGCTGTGTCAGAGTAAGATGGGCTTGATATATTGAATGTTCAAACGTGGATCCAACCGTAGTTTATGGAAAGAGTTGTTGGGTAAAGGCGAACGTCACACACAAATTGCCACAGCCGGAACGAATTGTGCCTTGGTCCTATGACAAACTTTCTTAGAAGAGGTGGGCCCAGAAATGCTTGTATGAAAAAGGGGGTCAGATGTTCATAGCACTACCGACGCAGCGTGGCACTTGTTGATAGAAAATTTCAATGGTATTTCTGAAATTCACTCCTGACGGAATCCAATCTTCAAAGCACTCGCGTTTTCAAGGGCACACCATTCGATACGGAAGCAATGCACAACTGTCATTTTTACTTTTTCACGCATGCTGCGACGCAGCAAAGCTGAAAAAACAAAAATGACAGCCGCGCGCCGCTTCCGTATCAAATGGTGTGCCCTTGAAAACGCGAGCACTTCGAAAACTGGACTCCGTCAGGAGCGACCTTAAGGTGAAGGTGGGTTGAGTACCAAAACAAAGCTTTGGAAGTATTGGTACAATAAAAACTGTCATATACTGTAGTAGTATTGGTATCGTATTTATAAAAACCATAAAATATTAGTAGGGTGGTTCAAAAAACGACCCAGCTCCAACACGCTCAATCGATTCCGTCCCATGCTCCGAGTGTCCTCCAAAAATCGAATCGAACAAAAACTGGTTGAGCACAAGCCGATTCAAGTTTGTATGAAAACTAGTATGGGAAACAAAACCTTTCGTTACACTGGCTACAGCGCCTCCCCTCCAAACGCTGGTGAAAAGAGAACCCACATAGCTAAAAGCAACATTCTAAAGACTTACTGAACGACAATCGCACCGCAGGAAAGATCCATTGATTACGTAACGCCAAAAATAGCATTTTATACCCCGCTCACCCCTATGTCACATTTTTTGTATGAAGTATCTGCCCCTGGTGCAACAGATATCACAGACAAATTTTGGCTATTTTGTTGATGCACACGTTTCTGATGCCACACTGATGCCTTCTGAGAAGCCTAATAATCATGCTAAAGACACGCAACCTCGATTGAAATCAACTTCTACGACCATTCAATATGCATTGTCTACAGAGTTAAAGCTCTTGAATATTTCATCCATTCATATGGTCTCCCCCCTCCCTCCCTCCCTACAATCAGAATAATGTAAAATTCAACCTCGCCATATCAACTGTCATACAAACCTGAAACGACCTGTGCACGGTAAGCCTCTATTCAAACCAGCCCAAACCATCGGATGACACCCAAATTATAAATCATAATCGACTGAGCGTGGCGGAGCAAAATTATTTTTTGAACCACCCTACTTATTAGTTTGCTGCTGCCGGTGCCGTTGTTTACATTCGCTTCGCGATCCGTTTTTAATCGTTTTTTTCGGGCAAAAATAGTAGTTTATATTAAGTTTTCGGTTTAAACAAGTGACTGATTTCGAAAAGTGATGTTTAATTTGCATTCCATCAATATTTCGGGCTGCTCATGTGAGGAAAAGTGAGTAAAAACTTGATTTTTTCAGTGCCCTTTGAGAAGAAGTGAAGTGCAGTGATGAACCCACCAAATCGCGAACGGCTAATAAATCGGCACGAAACTGCTGATTTATGATATTATTCGAGCTGAAATGCATAAGACTCTTTGGGTAAACATGTTCATTATCACGGGAAGTGAATAAATATGCTGTGAACAGGTTAGTAATTTGAATATTAAACTTTTGTTCAATGCTGTTCGATGCATTCGAATGTTGGTGGGAGAGGAGTGCGGGAGGTGTGGGGTTGACCCGTGGGAGGTTCGGTGCCATATTGGCTGCCATCTTGGTACTCTTCCAACTATGTCCTTAAGCCGCATGTAGTAAACTTATGTCGAAATATGTGAAATTCTGAAACAAACATTCTGATTGTCAATTTTGGAAATCTGCATTCAAAACTCTCTGAAAATCCACTCACAGATAACACATGTCCCTTCCATAGCACTGGGATTCACTGAAATGTTTCGTTTTTTCGTTCGTTTATTTTTCACAGGTCAATCTTTTCGCATCTGACGTCATTGAACGGCAGCATTCGCGTGGAACATTCGAACGCAAATATCGCTGACATTGCTCGGTTGGTGAATAACAACGGATGGATACGTCCACGGCCGGATCAAAAGTCTCCAAAAAGGGAGATGGCATGGCAGAATCAAGCCTACTGCATGGCTGAACGAATTTATCGTCGAGATGCACCGGCTGCTGCGTTGAAAACAACGCTGGCTCGCTGTGAATCAAAGCTTCGGTCAGTGGACCGGAAAATCCTGGCCCGCGACGAAGTAATCCCAGTGCACTTGATTACGACAATGTTGTGGTGTTCAGTCGTGATACCATTAGAAAGATTCGCTGGATACTATATAAGCGTCTGAAAATATTAAATAATAAGCGGAAAGCAATTTGCTCTTTAGTAGAATAGGCTTCACAACACCAGTCCATGCGGACACAGAGCTTTTATTGACATATTTATCAGGTTTTAAATACATTATTGGTATACGCTTTGTGTTAACAGTTTTGCACACATGACCAAAAATACAAATCAACATTTCCATTACGTGAGATGTATCTACATACATAGGGGAACTGCTCCTGGAATTCATCTCATGGCTCCGATATTCATCCCATCAAAAGCAAAGCAATTTGATTTGTTTCTTATTTTTGTGATTTTTTCAGCAGTGAGCACGCATGTTGACAAAAAGAAGTGACAACATTAATGCTGTATTTCTTACAATAACAACTAACAAAACTGTTCTTCTCGGAGGCATTTCTCCAACGTACCTCGATAAATGGCAACCGAACAAAGCAACGATCATTGGACTCCACCATATGGCCAAATGGAAATAATGGACTCACTAATGAACTAATGGTTTAGAACACAGAGTGCCTATCAAATAAACACAGGAATAAAAAAAGCTCCTGTATTAGGTATTACATATATTATTCTCCGCAATAGCTTTTGTCCATTAATTCGTGACATTTTCGATTTAACACTTAATCCGATTGGCAATACCTCTAATATGTGTATTGGTTGCTTAACATTTCAAACAAGCATCACTTATTCAAGATATGTATTTGGCAAATCATCGCATCTTATGATTGACTTTTCTCGCCGCTTGTTAGTCAGTAAGTGGGAAATTTCCGCACGTTTCTACTGCTGTGTGATATATTCAAGGATGCTAGGCACTCAACAAATGACGTGTCGTCATCGCGCGAAAACTCAATTGAGACGGGAGGCCGATTCCTTCGAGGCAATGCGTCACTATGAGTGACTCAGCAGTATGGGTGCGTTTGCTACGTTTTGTTCTTCCTGGTCAACTTCGAGAAATAGAAACAGACCTAGGGGAGAGACGTTCAATATGCGCCCTCTAAGCAAATCTTCGAATTTAACGATGATAATGGTCGAAATTATGTACTTCCAATGTGTTAACCACTAATTTAACTTACCATCTATGACACGGAATAAAAATTTGGACGAAAAACCAATTATATTCCGAGAAAACGATTTTATTTTGAAGCGCTGCATTTTCGTGCAATTTCAAACCATGCGGGTTGAAACGCGCCACCCCGAGGTTAAAACGCGCCAGCTCAAAAATGTAAACAAACAGCAGTGAACTGACAGAAGAATCAAGTATCAATTTATGAAAAGTCCTATTCTCGTTTCCACTGCAATGAAATGTAAATTAATTTTTTTTGCTAAATTTTCGTGTAACTAGTTGATGTGTGCATACAAGATATGTTTATTCTTTAATTTATTTGGTGGGCGCATGTGACCTTGTGCATTACGGAGCCAAATCACGATTTTCTGTGCATGGTACATGTATCACACTTCCAAGAAGTGACATCATGGTCTACATGAGTAACCAACGATCTATCGGACTGCTTCGAATGTGATATATGCCCTTTGTGATGCGTAGAATAGAACGTGTTCACATCATAGGTTCTTGATAGTCCAAGAAATCTCTGGATTAAGGCTATAAAGTCTATAGAAGCAACAAAAAATCGATCGAACGGTTTTAAACATGGTACATGCCTTTTATGACACATAGAATAGAATGCGTACCCAGCATAGGTTCTTGGTCATCCAAGAAATCCCTGGAATAGGCCTTTCGGTCTACACGCGGAACCAAAGATTTCTTAGATTGTTTCAAATATGGGACTTGCCCTTTGTGATGCACAGAATATAATGTGATCAAAGTATGAGTTCTTGGCCATCCAAGAAATCCCTGGAACAGGCCTTTAGGTCTACATGCGGATCCAAAGATTACTTGAATGCGAAGTGGTATTACCTGTTGCCATGGGTTGTAGGTAGTCTACGAACTCCATACATTCAAGGTCTGTTGATTACTTAACCTTCGTATTGGAGGCAGATATTGAAGAATAAACAAGTTGTGTGACCCCTTCTTGGTATATGTTTGTATTCCAAGTAGTTCTTGATGTTGTCACTGAAGCCAGGTAGTCTACGAACACCATAGATTCAAGGCCTGGGAATCAACCTACATAATGGAGGCAGTTATTGAAAAATAAACAAGTTGTGTGGCACCTCCATGGTATATGTTAGTATTCCAAGTAGCTCTTGTTGTTGTCGTGGGCTCCAGGTAGTCTACGAGCTCCATAGAGTCAAGGTATGTTTATCAACCTCCGTAATGGAGGCAGCTATTGGAGAATAAACAAGTTGTGTGACCCCTTCTAGGTATATGTTTGTATTCCAAGTAGTTCTTGTTGTTGTCATTAGTGCCAGGTAGTCGACGAACTCCATAGAGTCAAGGTCAGTGTATCAATCTCCGTAATGGAGGCAGTTATTGAAAAATAAACAAGTTGTGTGACCCCTAGTTAGTATATGTTTGTATTTCAAGTAGTTCTTGTTGTTGTCGTGGGCTCCAGATAGTCTATGAACTCCATGGAGTCAAGGTCCATGGGTCAACCTCCGCAATGGAGGCAGTTATTGGAGAATAAACAAGTTGTGTGACCCTTCTTGAAATATGTTTGTATTCCAAGTAGTTCTTTTTGTTGTCGTGGGCTCCAGAAAGTCTTCGAACTCCATAGAGTCAAGGTATGTAGATCAACCTCCGTAATGGAGGCAGCTATTGGAGAATAAACAAGTTGTGTGACCCCTTCTAGGTATATGTTTGTATTTCGAGTAGTTCTTGATGTTGTCACTGATGCCAGGTAGTCTACGAAATCCATAGATTCAAGGCCAACCTACGTAATGGAGGCAGTTATTGAAAAATAAACAAGTTGTGTAATCCCTTCTTGGTATATGTTTGTATTGCAAGTAGTTCTTGTTGTTGACGTGGGCTTCAGATAGTCTACGAACTCCATAGTTTCAAGGTCCGTGGATCAACCTCCGTAATGGAGGCAGCTATTGAAAAATAACCAAGTTGCGTGACTCCTAGTGAGTATGTGTTTGTATTCCGAGTTGTTGTCGTGGGCTCCAGGTAGTGTACGAACTCCATAGATTCAAGGTTTGTAGATCAACCTCCGAAATGGAGGCAGCTATTGGAGAATAAACAAGTTGTACACACTTAATTTTTTTCGCCGAGGCCGGCAAAATAAATTGCCGAGAATCCAACAGCTGATATCTCGGTAAAAATCTCGGTGAAAGTTCAAATTACCGATTGGTCGTAAAATGTTCGACACCCACCCAACTGTCAAAATTTACCGTACCGTTCGGTAATGCGTTGCCGAATCGATCGGGAAAATGCTTTGCCGAAATTCAGCAAATAACTATTTTTATTTATTTATATTCAGACGAATCAAAACAAAAGTCAAAAGTATTTATTAATATGAAAATAAAATATATTTTCGTAGCTTTTTTGCGGTTGTATACATTGTTAAACTTCAGAAAGGATAACAAGAGATAACAAGCAATGCGATTACAACATGTATACCTTTCGTAAGTAATTTTGTTTTTTTATACGTTGGGACGGGAACAGAAAGTATGCCTGAATGCTCTTTTCCTTAAATAGGTTCCTAATGTTCCAACAATGTTTAACATGCTTGTTCGCTGTCTCCTTTCCGCGAGTAAGCGTAGCATTTTTGTGGCGTGAAGAACCTCATGAACAACAGCTGGAGCTGAAATTGAATAAATTCATAAATTTAATTACTCACATCGTCAACCAAGAAATCAACGTAAAATGTTATTAAAAATTTAAAAAGATTAGAGTCGGGTTCGGGAAGAATATTAAATCAGATTGAATGCTTACCAGACAATACCAGTTGAAAATTTTATTCTTTCACTCCTTTTTGCTTTTTCACGTGGAGCACGTCAGAGGTTATACGTTTGACAGACGGAATTGCTGAATCTCGGTTAAACTTTGAACTACCGATCATTATGGCAAACTTGACTGCCGAGTTTCAGTAACTTGTATAAACGTCATATTTATTCACGAGATATCAGTAAAAATAAGCTTTAACGATCTTATTCGTCAATTTATTTTACCGAGGTAAAAAAATTCGATTAAGTGTGTATGACCCCTTCTTGGTATATAATTGTATTCCAAGCAGTTTTTATTGTTGTCGTGGGCTCCAGCTAGTCTACGAACTCCATAGAGTCAAGGTCTGTAGATCAACCTCCGTAATGGAGACAGCTATTGGAGAATAAACAAGTTGTGTGACCCTTTTTTGGTATATGTTTGTACTCCAACTAGTTTTTGTTGTTGTCATTGGTGCCAGGTAGTCTACGAACTCCATAGAGTCAAGCCCTGTGGATCAACCTCCGTAATGGAGGCAGTTATTGAAAAATAAACAAGTTGTATGACCCTTTATTGTTATATGTTTGTATTCC
The DNA here is from genome assembly GCF_024139115.2 of Armigeres subalbatus. Lineage (NCBI taxonomy): Eukaryota > Metazoa > Arthropoda > Insecta > Diptera > Culicidae > Armigeres > Armigeres subalbatus. The sequence continues at coordinate 238,979,031 of NC_085141.1, read as the reverse complement.
AAGCAGTTCTTGATGTTGTCGTGGGCTTCAGGTAGTCTACGAACTCCATAGAATCAAGGTCCATGGGTCAACCTCCGTAATGGAAGCAGATATTGAAGAATAAACAAGTTGTGTGACCCCTTTTTGGTATATGTTTGTACTCCAAGTAGTTTTTGTTTTTGTCATTGGTACCAGGTAGTCTACGAACTTCATTGAGTCAAGGCCTGTGGATCAACCTCCGTAACGGAGGCGGTTATTTATTGTAATTTATTGAAAAATAATCAAGTTGTGTAATCCCTTCTTGGTAAATGTTAGTATTCCAAGTAGTTCTTGTTGTTGTCGTAGGCTCCAGGTAGTCTTCAAACTCCATAGAGTCAAGGTCTGTGGATCACCTTCCGAAACGGAGGCAGTTGTTGAAGAATAAACAAATGGTGTGACTTCTTCCTGATATATGTTTGTATTTCGAGTAGTTCTTGTTGTTGTCGTGAATTCCCAGGTAGTCTACTCCATAGAATCAAGGTCGGTGTATCAACCACTTTAATGGAGGCAGTTTTTTGAAAACAAATAAGTTGTGTGTGTTCTTTTTGTTGTCGTGGGCTCCGTAATGGACGTAGTTATTGTGCATTGAACACTTTTTGTGACCCTTTTTTTGGTACAGTAATATCCCGATTTTTTCAATCCTAGTAAATTTTGGGGGGATGAAGTAGAAAAAGGCAAAATACGTGAGAGGGACCCGTAATTTCTTGTCGAACAGGCTTACAAAATTCTTGACAGATTCTCTGTAATGATCCATAATAAACCACAGGCGGTGAAAGTTATTTCATGAAATTTATTATTGTTTTCGGTATTATTTGAAAACAATAGAAACGACAAAAAAAATATTAAAAACTTTTGTGGTGATAAAATCGGGTCGAAAACGTGGTAAAATCGGGGTCGACAAAATCGAGTAAATACTGTATATGTTCGCATCCCATGTGGTGCATGTTATTGTCATGGGTTCGAAGTAATCTACGAAATTCGTAGAGTTAGGGCCTGCTGATTAACCTCCCTGATGAAGCCATTTATCGAAAAAATAGCAAGCTGTGCAACCTCATCTGAGTGAATGTATGCATTCCAAGTAGTTGTAGTTGTTCCCATGGTAGTAGGAACTATGTATGAACTCGATACGTACCATAAAGGGCATGTTCAACTTTTCAAACAGGCCAAAAGATCTCTAGTTAAGCGTGCAGGCCTTTTCCAGGGTTTTCTTGGATGACCATCAATCTATGCAATGGACGCATTTTATTCTGTATACCACAAAGAGCATTTACCGTTTTAGAAACAAGCCAAAAGATCTCTGATTACGCGTGTAGATCTAAAAGGCCCTCCCCAGGTCTAAAAGGCCCTCCCCAGGTTATCCCTCCCCAGGCCATCTGCGAGTTGTGGCGCCTGTCTAGGATGTGGTGGAGTTTGACAGTGGGCCCTGGTAAACCTCTATAAAAAGGTGCATGAATCCGCAAGTAGGTTCCGCCAAAGCGACCGTGTGCCGCTCAAAGCGCACAAGCATAAGTCCTGGTGTTAGGTGGGACGCTTAACAGCCCTGACACGACGGCCCTCTGACGAAACAGGACTTCCACAGTTATTAACTGCGAGGATTCTAAGCCAAATTATCATTTTTGCATTCGTATATCAATGAGGCTAACACGATGATACTTTTATGCCCAGGGAAGTCGAGACAATTTCCAATCCGAAAACTGCGTAGACCAGCACCGGGATTTAAACCCAGCCACCCTCAGCATAGTCTTGCTTTGTAGCCGCGCGTCTTACCGCACGGCTAAGGAGGGCCCCTACCACAAAGGGCTTGTACCACCTGTTGAGCAATCCGAAAGATCTCTGGTTACGCATGTAGATCTAAAGACATATTCCCGAATTTTCTTGGATGACCGTAAATCTATGCAATGGAAGCATTCTATTATATGTACCACAAAGGAGTTGTACCACTGTTGAAACAAGTCGGAAGATCTCTGGTTACGCGTGTAGATCTTAAAGTCTATTCCAGAGTTTTTTGGGAGACTATGAACCTATGCGATGGACGTATTCTTTTATATGTGCCACTTTTAAAACAAGCCGAAAGAGCTCTGTTTACGCGTGTAGATCTTAAGGCGTATTCCAAAGTTTTCTTGGATGAATATGAACCTATGCAATAGACGCATTCTATTCTATGTGCCTCAAAGGGGTTGTACCAATTTTGAAACAAGCCGAAAGAGCTCTGGTTACGCGTGTAGATCTTAAGGTCTATTCCAGAGTTTTCTTGGATCACCGTGAACCTATGCAATGGACGCATTCTATTCTATGTACCACAAAGGTGTTGTACCACTTTTGAAACAAGCCGAAAGGTCTCTGGTTACGCGTGTAGATCTTAAGGCCTATTCCAGGGTTTTTCGGATGACCATGAACCTATGCAATGGACGCATTCTATTATTTGTACCAAAAAGGGGTTGTACCACTTTTGAAACAAGTCGAAAGGTCTCTGCCCGGATAAAAAATATGATTAAAATATAATAAATTTTACTGTTACATCACCAATTAAAACATAATAATTACCAATGAATGTAATGGAATTTTAACAACTAAATCACATCAGAGACAATGGTTTTCCACGATAAAGTGAATGGTAAATGGGACTTTTACAATAAAAAAGGGGGGTTGTTATGTATCTTTACAATAAAAAAATCGAAAATTTTTCATACAAAATTCAGAGCAAAACAATTGATTTAACGGTTCTTTAATGGGATGATTTCGAAGACCAAAACAATAGAAAATAATGTGTTTCAAATGTTTTTCTCGCATTTTTTCTATTGTTTTACAGTAAAAATACAATGGGATTATAATACATTTTAAATACATTTTACTTCAATCTCGACTTCAATATTACAATAAAATGTTGTTCAATTTGTTTTAATGGTACTATTTTATTTAGTTTTAATTAAGTTTTAAAATTTATTTGTAATAAGTCAATTTAAATTTCGTTTCATTTTATATATTAAAATATATTAATTTTTAAGATAAGTCTACTTCAATTTTGATTAAGTTCAATTTAACTTTAATTTTGTTTCAATTTAATTTTAATACAATTGGATTTTTGTTTCAAAATGATTTCAATTTGATTTTAGTTCATTTTTAGTTCGAATTTAAATTAGAATCCATTTAATTTAAATTTGAATTATTAGTGGTATTGTTCAGTGTGTTACTGCTATTCAGACCGGGATGCATAAACGTAGATTTCAGTCGCCGACTATGCAACCGGCTATACTCACTGAAGACGCTGTAACTGATGCTGCTCGCATTTGTTTTTCTGTGGAAGACGGAAATTATAAAATCATGTCAGGTTTTTTACAAAAAGTATAAGCCAAGAAGAAAAAGAAAAGTTACCTGTTTAATTTTTTATTGTATCCCGTTGGTGATGTAGCTCGATGATAGTCGCCGAACGATATTGAATCATCAGTGATGGTGGCAAGCTGCAGTGTTTTATCATTAACTCAATTTCTGAAAAGGAACAAGGATACATCACAGACAAACAGACATAACACATTGAACATTTACTCATCAAATTCATCGTCCTACAAACACTAACGACATCAGCATGACACAGCTTCCACGAAGTAGTCCTCCCTTGCTCTTTCGGCCACGGCTGCTATTTCATGTCTTGCTGCCGAAAGATATACTTAAACCATTATCTTTTTTTGAAGGTAGAAATTGAAGTATTGGTTGTGATGCATTCATCCGAGAAAAAACTCACTACTACATACAGAAGTTCCAACTGATTGTTCTGTCAAAATTTTCGGCTGCATTAAACACTGCTTTTATTACGCATTTAATGCTAATGTAATGCCAATTTAATGTTAATAAACATTTTATCTTGCAGCATTAACGATGCTGATATAATGCTGAATAAGAGCTTCGAAACATTTGCAGGGCTGTTATAATGCTTTGAAGCATCATTGATGCTGATTTAAAGCCTAAAACTAATGCTTACGGTTACTTGGGTATTGATATTTATTTTCGAATATGTTGTTGCTTATAAGGTTTTAATTTTTAAGTTTTTTTTCTTTAAGTGTTGAAAGATTTCTCCCACATCAAAGTGGTCCGGTATCATGATAATAACACTATAAATACTCACCACGGTACAGCGGCCAATGATCCGCTGTCGCTTGCTCGCAGAATCAGTATTTAAATAAATAAAAGGAACACTTCGTTTACTTCGTCTTTCCACATATCACAAACAGAATTGTACACGCTCATCTAAATCAAGTCATTCTCCAAGTAAAATTATAAGTGAAAGATTTTGTTCCTTTGAATTTTTTAAATTTAAATTGATCAGAACATGAATATTTCAAGACCTGCAATTAAAATATATATTTGAAAATCGGTAAAACGTTTTTTCATGTAATAATGAAAGTAATTGTTATTTTATTGTTTTCAATTGTTATTTCATCAACATAATGGATCAATGAAATATTCTAAAATTTTATTTTTATTTCCCTTAAAACGGATTATCTGATCACCGAGATGGAATACCTTTATAGTTTGTTTAATTTTTGGATGAGCAATATAAAACATAAGCGAACAACTAAAATATTATAGAATGTATCGGTCACATTTAAATGTATTGTACTTTTAAAGTAAGTACAATACAAGATTTTTACAACCGTTGAAAATCTACAATAAAAGTACAATTGATTGTATTATTTACCACATAACCAATTGTATTCCAATGGAACATACCGTACAAGGTACTGTAAATTTTTATCCGGGTGGGTTACGCGTGTAGATCTTAAGGCGTATTCCAAAGTTTTCTTGGATCACCGTGAACCTATGCAATGGACTATCCTATGTACCACAAAGGGGTTGTATCACTTTTAGAACAAGCTGAAAGAGCTCTGGTTACGCATGTAGATCTTAAAGCGTATTCCAGAGTTTTCTTGGATCACCGTGAACCTATGCAATGGACGCATTCTATTCTATGTGCCACAAAGGGTTGTACCACTTTTAAATAAAGCTAAAGATCTCTGGTTACGCGTGTAGATCTTAAGGCCTTTTTCAGAGTTTTCTTGGATCACCGTGAACCTATGCAATGGACGCATTCTATTATATGTACCACAAAGGGGTTGTACCACTTTTGAAACAAGCCGAAAGAGCTCTGGTTACGCGTGTATATCTTAAGGCCTTTTCCAGAGTTTTCTTGGATGACCATGAACATATGCAATGGTTGCATTCTATCCAATGTATCACAAAACAAAGGTCCAAGCTCCAGGAGGTTCTCGAAAAACTTTAAAGCCTTGAAAATGATAATGAACGTCTTACTGTGCGTCATCAAGGATCTTTACCACTTATGACTTCTTGATTTCTTGGCGTACCAAGAACATCTTAAGGCCTCAGCCCTCAAACAATGGGACGACCATGATAACGAAAACAATTTGGACGACCCTAATACCGAAATAGGTAAAAGACACATCTTAAGACTAAAAGTGTGTTAAATATCAAACTTTGCTTACCTTAAAGATTGCAAACTTTTTTTACGCTCCAAATTCCAAATAGCGCTCCCTCCTTTTACGCTCAAAATCACAAATAACGCTCCCTCTTTTTACGCCCTAAATTCGAAATAACGCTCCCTCTTTTTACGCTCTGATTCAATTTACGCTCCCCCGTTTTGGGCGCAAAAAGAGGTTTTGCAGTACTAGATTTAAAATTTTATTTAAATCTTGAAGTGACGGGTGTAGATCTTAAGGCCTAACTCCAGGGGTTTCTTGAATGACCCAGAATCTCTTACGATGGCTCATTCTATTCTAACCATCCAAAAGGACATATGCCATAATTTAAACAGTCCAACTGAACTTTTGTTACGCGTGTAGATCAGAGGACCTAATTCAGGGGATTTCTTGGATGACCGAAAACCTCTGCCGTTGACTTATTCTATTCTTCACACCCAAAGGGCATGTACCACATTTAAAACATTTCAATTGATCTTTGGTTAGGCTTGCAGATCTGAGGACCTAACTCCATGGATTTCTTGGATGACCGAAAACCTCTGCCGTTGACTTATTATATTCTACATCTACACATCCAAGAGGATTTATTGGATGCCCAAAAATCTATGCTGAAAAAACTCGCATCTATTCTTGCTTTTTTTTCTCTATTCTACAATTTCACTCCTTGTACCTTGCACCTCTCACGTCTCGTTTCTCACTTCTCACATCCCATTTATCAATTGTCATATTCCTCTTCATGCTTTTTTACTCATTTCTCACACAAAGTATCTTGCTTACTACTTCTCCCCTTCTACTACTTGCTTCTCGCTTTTCACTGATCACATCTTATTTCGCACTTTTTACTGCCTGCCTTTTGCTTCTCACTTCTCATTCTTTTTTCTTGCTTCCCCACCTCACTCCTCAGTTCTCATATCCCAAATCCAGCTTACAATTCACGATTGATTATAAAACTATTTAGGGCTTTTTAGTCGAATTCTGAATTCCTACTTCTCACTGGTTGTTTCTCACTTCTCACTTCTCATCACTCATAACTTCTCACTCATCACTTTTCACTTTTATTTTATCACTTTTAAATTTTTACTTTTTTACTTTTTAATTGATAATATTTTAAAAATAAATTATTATCGGCACACGCCCTTTTCAAACTATGACATCCATAGTCAAGCACATTGGATGGGCGCGTTTTATCCTGCATGCAGAGGTTTTAATAAAATGTGTGTCTTTCTATGAAAATGTAGTAAAGTTAACTTTTAGTAACTTGGCACAATCTTTACTAATTTGTTTTTCCAGACATGTACAAAGATTATTGAAAAAATGTTTTATCTAGTGGAAAATCCTTAAGGGAACGGAAGCTTAAATTTTATCAAAAGACGGAAAAAACAAATTTATTTTTGAAAATTTTATAATAAGTGTCTTGACTATTATTTTTAATTTTTTGATCTAAAAGCGTCAGCTGCCATCGGTTTTGTAACGTAATTTAGCCTATTAACCCAGAAAATGCAATGGCTCGTATTAGCTGACTGGCGCATTTTAAACCTAGTTCCCCTACTTCCCAGTGATATGGCGAAAATAAGAAGGAAAAAGTTCTGTTCGGAGATTAACTTACGACAGCTGTATACGTACCAAATTGATTTATCGTGTCCATTGAATGGAAGTTAACTCGGAAGTTAAAGTAGATAGTCAGCCACACAATATCCCTCAAAAAATGTAATGTGTACGTGTACAAAATTGGAAACATGTACAAATTTAGTTTATCAGCTTCTCGCAAATATGTTTCACGAGAAAAGTACGTGAGCAGTGTTGGGATATTACTCAAGTTCTCTTCTCTTCTTGGAACCGACAATTACTCAAGTAGGTAATTCAAAGCGGATTACTTCCCGAATTTCTCGAAATAACCATAATATTCTGCCAGAAAGAAATGTTTTAGAAATAATTTTATACACATATTTTCAAGAATTGCTTCGAAAGCCTCTTCAGACACTCCTCCGAAAGTTTTTGCAGGAATCTTTCCGAAAATTCTCTAAGAGATGTTTTGCGGGAAGTCCTTCAGGATTTTTTTCGAAAATTAAACAGAAAATCATCAAAAACAATTCAACAGCATTTTTTCCGATGCTCAAATTCTCCCAGTGATTTTTGCGCGACTGGTCAACTACTAACCGACCCAACTGATCAGCTGAAACGCTGGTTCGAACACTTCGAACAGATATTCAATTGCCAGGTAGGCATCTGGCTCGGCATGATCTACCTAGGATGCGACGTATAACTCGCGTCAATACCGAAGGTCTGTCTTTACTAGAGATTTAAACGGCAATCCAAAGCATATCATCCGAGAAGCTCAAAGCGAACCCCATGACATCCGCTTAACTACTGCATCGTTAATTTATTAATATCTGCAACTTTCCCGGTAAACTGGGTAGCAGTGCTACCAGTGAAGGGTGACTGGTGGTGGTAGTGAAGGTGCCCAAAAAGGATGACTTGACTGTATGCCATAAATGACAAAGCATTATGTTGCTGTGTACCGTTCTCGAAGCCTTATGCAAAGTTATCCCAGCCCGGATTCAGTAGAAGATCGTGTGCGACTCTCAGGCGGCATCAGGCCAAATTTCGGAAGATCCTGTGTGAACCATATTATCATGCTCTGCATCATTCTGGAGCAGGTCAACGAATTCCTCAACGCTCCTTTTCGGCTGGTTTAGTTATCAACACAAACCTGACCAAATCGTTGGATATAAACACGGCGACCCCTTCCAGCTGCACAGTACCTGGGCAATCAGTAGAGAATGTTAAAAGGTTACAATATCTTGGAAGGCAAATGGCGTCAGACGGCAGTTTCAAAATCGACATATGCGCACGAATCAGGAAGGCAAGGGCTACATTTGCCAGTTTACGAAATATCTGGAAAAACAGGCAGATAAATGAGCGTATTAAAATCCAAATTTTCAACTCTAACATAAAATTTGTGCAGTAAAACGCTAGCGAAACATGGGTGGTAAGCAGGGCCGGATTTAGCCGGAAGGGGGTCCCAGGGTGACGGTATGTGGGGGCCGAAAAATGTACAAAAAAGGTTGGTTTTGTTACATTGTGGGGAATTGTGGGGGCCAGGGACCACGCCCCCCCTCCCCTGGCCCCCTTAAAATCGGCCCTGGTTGTAAGAGTGGACGGCTGAGGATGTTCATCAACAGATGCCTGCGATACATAACTCGTACCTGGTGGCCTCACAACTGGATCTCAAACAACAAGCTCCATTGTCGTTGTCCAGAGATAGCAACAGAATTCCGGGATCTGAAGGGGGACTGGGTCGGTCACACCTTACGTAAAGGTTGTTGACCAAAATCTAACTTGACACAGGCGATAGCTGGACATCGCCCAAAATAGAGATCTTTCAAGCCGGCCCTTTGCACCACTCCGGGTGTACAGAACCCATAAGTAGTTTTTTTTCCTTGCAATTCCTCCAGGAACGTCTCCATAAATTCATTGATAACTTCTTCGGAAAGTATTCCAAACATTCCTTAGAAAATTTATATACGAATTCCTTTGAAAAATTCTCCGAAAATTCTCATTCGAGAAATCCTCAATGAATTTCTCCAGTCTTTCGGAAATTCTACCCGGAAATCATCTGAAAATTCCCCCCGCTAATCCGTCTAAAATTCGCACAGGAAATTGCTCCGTAATTGCGTCGGAAAATTGCTCAAAAAATACTACGAGGGTTTCTTTGGAAATTTCCACAGGGATTACTCAAACATTCTAACAGAAATTCCTCAGTAAATTCTGTCCAGTGTTTTTTTTTTTAGAAATTCCCATGGATTCGCATCTAAAATTATTCCCGTGATTGTGTCAGAAATTTCCACAGGAATTGCTCTGGATATTTTCTCAGGAGTATGAGGGAAGGTTCATCTGAAATTTCCCTCAGGAACTTATTTGGAAAGTCTTCCGAAAATTCCTCCAACCTTAATTTCCGGAATTCGCCCAAAAAATTGCCTTCTAAATTTCCCAAGAAATTTCTTTAGACATTCATCCCGAAGTTTTACCAAGAATTTCTCTAAAGAATCTAAAGAAGCAGGTCCTCTGAAAATTTCCCCCGGAATTCTATCGAAATTTCTTTACAAATTCTTCTTTTTCTATAGAAATTATTTTGATAATCTTCTTATTTATTCTATTAAAAAATATCTCAAGAACTCTTCCAGAAATTCTACAAAAAATATCTTCAGGAATTCTAAGTATCTCACTCCACCGAGAATTTCTCCAGACATCATACAGTCGGTTCCTCCCAAAAATCTCCCTGGCATTCCTTTTGAAACTACTTAAGGAACCCCCATGAGTTCCCGCCGCGAGTTTGGGCTCACTGGTGACTGCCGAAAATGGTACCAGCAGAGAAATACGGAGACGCATAGTGGCTGGAAATCGTACGTACTTTGGGCCCCGCAAGACGCTCCGATCGAATAGAGTTCGCTGCCGTACCAAACTGACAATCTACAAAACGCTCATTAGACCGGTAGTCCTCTACGGACACGAGACCTGGGCGATGCTCGTGGAGGACCAACGCGCACTTGGAGTTTTCGAAAGGAAAGTGCTGCGTACCATCTATGGTGGGGTGCAGATGGCGGACGGTACGTGGAGGAGGCGAATGAACCACGAGTTGCATCAGCTGTTGGGAGTACCATCCATCGTTCACACCGCGAAAATCGGAAGACTGCGGTGGTCCAGGCACGTAGCCAGAATGTTGGACAGTAACCCGGTGAGGTGCGCAGCTGGCTAGGAGGATCGATCAGGTGGAAGATGACTTGCGGACCCTCCGCAGACTGCGTGGTTGGCGACGTGTAGCCATGGACCGAGCGGAATGGAGAAGACTCTTATGTACCGCAAAGGCCACTTCGGCCTTAGTCTGAATAAATAATAATAATAGGAATTCCTACAAAAAAATATTCGGAATCTGTCAAAAAATTCCTCCTGGAATTTCCTGATGAGTTTCTTTAGAACTTTCTCTAACTTCTCTAACAGTTTCCTGGGAAATTCTTTCAGGAATTTTCCCAAAAATTGCACCGGATTTTTTTTTTAAGATTCCGGTGAAAATTCCCGAAAGAGTTCCTGGATAAATTACTGAAGCATTTCCTGAAGGATTCCGTTAAAAATACCCTGTACATATGCCCAATAGGACTGATAATGTCGAGGAATTTACAAAAACTGAAGGATATCTGACACAATTTATGATCAATTGGAAATGGCATTTTTTGACGCTTCGGGTGGACGCTTGGATTTAGCCCGAGCAATAGGGCACTGCACGAACTGCTTTGTCTCTTTTTCGCTGCAAAGAAATTAGAAAACAACAAGGCCAGTAAACGTCAAAATTTATGAAGAACGAAAGAGAAAGAGATCTTTCCGTGCAGTGCCCTTATAGTTGCCCACTTACACTCAGGTTGAAATGCCTATGTCATCTATATAGCCGCAACACACCAGCAACAGCAACATACTGGAGAAACTCATTTCCCGCTTCGTCCTCGTGCTTTGTAGTTGTTTTGTCACTTGGCTTCTACAGCAGAGACCCCGCCGCCCGCGGATAAACTTTTAATTAAATTTTAAGACAAGCTTTTCCGATGCCCGAGGGATTATTCTCGGTGTACAGAGCCATAGTGGGAGAAAAATTAGGTGGGTTTAGGACAACAGAAAACAAAAAGTTGTTTGCTATGAGAGAGACTGATGATGCACCAGATCAAAAAACACTGTTTCGTTTGACTTGTGACATTTGTTTGAAAGTTTCTTAAGAACTCCTCACGGAATCCAAAAGTAAATGCATTCGCGTTTTCAAGGGCACAGCACTCAATACGGAAGCAACGCACAACTGCCATTTTTATTATTTCAGCTTTGCTCGTGGCAGCATGCGTGGAATAATAAAAATGACAGTTGTACGTGGCTTCTGTTCTGAATGGGGTGCCTTTGAAAACGCGCGTGCTTTAAGTTGTGGATTCCGTGAGGATTGTCCTTAAACTACTTTACTAAACATGGGCACGCTTGGTCAAATTATTTGCTTTTTAGAAAAAACTTCATCAAACATAAGTTAACTCTATTGAATCGTTACAGGTAACGGTCCTACTTTATGTGGTGTTAGATTATAAGTACCTATCAAATGTTACGAATAAAAATGTAAATAAATATGTTTTGCTTAAGGATATTGTCGTATGTTGTCTGTATGTCGTGAGTATTCATTGGAATAAAGAAATATCCCGCACTACAAAAGGGAATCTGAGGAATGATGAGGACCTGAATTCGTGGAAGGAAAGCAAACGTCCTGTTCGGCCAACTGACCTATTCGGCCAAACGTTTGTGCGGTATATGAAAATATTACAGAGAACACGTAATCAAATATTTTAAAACAGTAATGAAAAAATGGATTTCAACAAATGGCTGGTTTTCCCGCATCTTAATCAAAGACGTTTTATACGCCGTAATTAGTATTCTATCTCAGAGGTGAGCCAGCCAAGGGCTGGAAGCGGTACACTTAATGTTATCGTTTTTATTAAGGTCTGAGGGAAGCTCTCTCGCGGTAGAGCGCTATTTTCGCACTAAAATGTCTATAACTCGGAATTGGGAACGAATTTCGCTTATCCCAACTGACAATCTCTTTGAAATTTATCAAGGAATGTTTCTACAAAATTTCATGGACCTACTATTTCACAAATTTGAATTAAGCTCTAAATACTGAACTATTGTAGAACTGAAATTTTCGCTTCTCAGTACCTCTCTCCGATGATTTGAAGCACAAAGGAACCGAATTTCGCAAAACCCAACTGACAAAAGTTTTGAATTTTTCCAACGATCATTTTGATGTAATAAAAAGTATATGTCACCGCAATAAATTTTGCAGGAAGCTCTTTTTACTTCAACCAAGTTTTTTAAATTTATTTTATTTTTTTATTTTTTAGGAAAAGGGAAAACCCCGTTTGAGTTGAACTCTTTTTGTTCTCTCTCAAATGGGCGCAAAACCTCTTCGTCTTTTCGTACCAACAGAATACAATTTAACTCCAAATGATACATAATACAATTATTTCTTACAACTATTAACAATAATTAACTTAGTCTAGATCTAGTATCAACAATTTAAGCTAACCTTTCTAAAAGTGTGACAGGGTGAGGAAAACCTTTTCCGAAGAGTGTTACGACTCAAGTAAAATCGAATTCATTTGAGCAGCGATTGAATATTCTGCATATTTTGCTCGAAATGATTCGTTATGCCCGTAATTCGTTCGGGCACCGCGGAGGAAAAAGAATCGTCCAGAACGAAGGTTTTGTTGGCTGACGTTGAAATTCAGCTGGGACAAAAGAGGAGGCGAGTCAATGTTCAGAAGTAAAAGGTCTGCTACAAATAACGCACGGGCAGTATCACGACGGACGCTTAGTAAATCTAGCTCAATTAACCTACAGCGGTCCTCATAACTAGGCAAAAAGTTACCATTTCGGGAGAGCAGCCTACAGCATATTTTCTTGTGGCGCACGGCAGGAAAGGAGCGATGAGAGCGGTAGAAAGTCCGTCAACTTTGTACCTAGCGTAACACAAGGAAAAAGGGTATTCCTATTTGTGAACACGAGGATACCAAACATTATAAATTATAGGTATATTGAAATCAAATATATGAATAAGATCAGATAAACAGTTGAAAATAAATAAGACAAATAAGACAAATAAAGCAAATAAGACAAATAGGACAAATTCCTACGGACGTCCCTCCAGGTATTCCTCCAGAAGTTCCTGCAGAAGTTCCTCCAGAAGTTCCTCCGGGAATTCCTACGGAAGTTCCTCCCGGAATTCCTCTGAAAGTTCCTCCGGGAATTCCTCCGGAAGTTCCTCCGGGAATTCCTCCAGGAATTCCTCCAGAAGTTTCTCCAGGAATTCCTCCTGAAGTTTTTTCAGAAATTCCTCCGGAAGTTCCTCCAGGAATTCCTCCGGAAGTTCCTCCAGGAATTCCTCCGGAAGTTCCTCCAGGAATTCCTCCAGACGTTTCTCCAGGAATTCCTCCGGAAGTTCCTCCTGGAATTCCTTCAGAAGTTCCTCCTGGAATTCCTCCGGAAGTTCCCCCTGGAATTCCTCCGGAAGTTCCCCCTGGAATTCCTCCGGAAGTTCCCCCTGGAATTCCTCCGGAAGTTCCCCCTGGAATTCCTCCGGAAGTTCCCCCTGGAATTCCTCCGGAAGTTCCTCCTGGAATTCCTCCGGAAGTTCCTACTGGAATTCTTCCGGAAGTTCCTCCTGGAATTCCTCCGGCAGTTCCTCCTGGAATTCCTCCAGAAGTTCCTCCTGGAATTTCTCCGGAAGTTCGTCCAGGAATTCCTCCGGAAGTTCCTCCAGGAATTCCTTCGGAAGTTCCTCCAGGAATTCCTTCGGAAGTTCCTCCAGGAATTCCTTCGGAAGTTCCAAGGAATTCCTGGAAGAACTTCCGAAGGAATTCCTGGAGGAACTCCGAAAATTCCTGGAGGAACTGAAGGAATTCCTGAAAGAACTTCCGAAGGAATTCCTGGAGGAACTTCGAAGGAATTCCTGGAGGAACTTCTGAAGGAATTCCTGGAGGAACTTCGAAGGAATTCCTGGAGGAACTTCTGAAGGAATTTTCGGAGGAACTTCCGAAGGAATTCCTGGAGGAACTTCCGAAGGAATTCCTGGAGGAACTTCCGAAGGAATTCCTGGAGGAAATACGAAGGAATTCCTGGAGGAACTTCCGGAGGAATTCCTGGAGGAACTTCCGAAGGAATTCCTGGAGGAACTTCCGAAGGAATTCCTGGAGGAACTTCCGAAGGAATTCCTGGAGGAACTTCCGAAGGAATTCCTGGAGGAACTTCCGAAGGAATTCCTGGAGGAACTTCCGAAGGAATTCCTGGAGGAACTTCCGAAGGAATTCCTGGAGGAACTTCCGAAGGAATTCCTGGAGGAACTTCCGAAGGAATTCCTGGAGGAACTTCCGAAGGAATTCTTGGAGGAACTTCCGAACCAATTACTGGAGGAACTTCCGAAGGAATTCCTGGAGGAACTTCCGAAGGAATTCCTGGAGGAACTTCCGAAGGAAATCCTGGAAGAACTTCCGAAGGAATTCTTAGATGAACTTCCGAACCAATTACTGGAGGAACTTCCGAAGGAATTCCTGAAGGAACTTCCGAAGGAATTCCTGGAGGAACTTCCGAAGGAATTCCTGGAGGAACTTCCGAAGGAATTCCTGGAGGAACTTCCGAAGGAATTCCTGGAGGAACTTCCGAAGGGATTCCTTGAGGAACTTCCGAAGGAATTCCTGGAGGAACTTCCGAAGGAACTTCCGAAGGAATTCCTGGAGGAACTTCCGAAGGAATTCCTGGAGGAACTTCCGAAGGAATTCCTGGAGGAACTTCCGAAGGAATTCCTGGAGGAACTTCCGAAGGAATTCCTGGAGGAACTTCCGAAGGAATTCCTGGAGGAACTTCCGAAGGAATTCCTGGAGGAACTTCCGAACCAATTACTGGAGGAACTTTCGAAGGAATTCCTGGAGGAACTTCCGAAAGAATTCCTGCAGGAACTTCCGAAGGAATGCCTGGAGGAACTTCCGAAGGAATTCCTGGAGGAACTTCCGAACCAATTACTGGAGGAACTTTCGAAGGAATTCCTGGAGGAACTTCCGAAAGAATTCCTGCAGGAACTTCCGAAGGAATGCCTGGAGGAACTTCCGAAGGAATTCCTGGAGGAACTTCCGAAGGAATTCCTGGAGGAACTTCCGAAGGAATTCCTGGAGGAACTTCCGAAGGAATTCTTGGAGGAACTTCCGAACCAATTACTGGAGGAACTTCCGAAGGAATTCCTGGAGGAACTTCCGAAGGAATTCCTGGAGGAACTTCCGAAGGAAATCCTGGAGGAACTTCCGAAGGAATTCTTGGAGGTACTTCCGAACCAATTACTGGAGAAACTACCGAAGGAATTCCTGAAGGAACTTCCGAAGGAATTCCTGGAGGAACTTCCGAAGGAATTCCTGGAGGAACTTCCGAAGGAATTCCTGGAGGAACTTCCGAAGGAATTTCTGGAGGAACTTCCGAAGGGATTCCTTGAGGAACTTCCGAAGGAATTCCTGGAGGAACTTCCGAAGGAATTCCTGGAGGAACTTCCGAAGGAATTCCTGGAGGAACTTCCGAAGGAATTCCTGGAGGAACTTCCGAAGGAATTCCTGGAGGAACTTCCGAAGGAATTCCTGGAGGAACTTCCGAAGGAATTCCTGGAGGAACTTCCGAACCAATTACTGGAGGAACTTTCGAAGGAATTCCTGGAGGAACTTCCGAAAGAATTCCTGCAGGAACTTCCGAAGGAATGCCTGGAGGAACTTCCGAAGGAATTCCTGGAGGAACTTCCGAAGGAATTCCTGGAGGAACTTCCGAAGGAATTCCTGGAGGAACTTCCGAAGGAATTCCTGGAGGAACTTCCGAAGGAATTCCTGGAGGAACTTCCGAACCAATTACTGGAGGAACTTTCGAAGGAATTCCTGGAGGAACTTCCGAAAGAATTCCTGGCGGAACTTCCGAAGGAATGCCTGGAGGAACTTCCGAAGGAATTCCTGGAGGAACTTCCGAAGGAATTCCTGGAGGAACTTCCGAAGGAATTCCTGGAGGAACTTCCGAAGGAATTCTTGGAGGAACTTCCGAACGAATTACTGGAGGAACTTCCGAAGGAATTCCTGGAGGAACTTCCGAAGGAATTCCTGGAGGAACTTCTGAAGGAATTCCTGGTGGAACTTCCGAAGGAATTCTTGGAGAAACTTCCGAACCAATTACTGGAGGAACTTCCGAAGGAATTCCTGAAGGAACTTCCGAAGGAATTCCTGGAGGAACTTCCGAAGGAATTCCTGGAGGAACTTCCGAAGGAATTCCTGGAGGAACTTCCGAAGGGATTCCTTGAGGAACTTCCGAAGGAATTCCTGGAGGAACTTCCGAAGGAATTCCTGTAGGAACTTCCGAAGGAATTTCTGGAGGAACTTTCGAAGGAATTCCTGGAGGAACTTTCGAAGGAATTCCTGGAGGAACTTCCGAAAGAATTCCTGGAGGAACTTCCGAAGGAATTTCTGGAGGAACTTCCGAAGGAATTTCTGGAGGAACTTCCGAAGGAATTTCTGGAGGAACTTCCGAAGGAATTCCTGGAGGAACTTCCGAAGGATATCCTGGAGGAACTTCCAAAGGAATTCCTGTAGGAACTTCCGAAGGAATTACTGGAGGAACTTTCGAAGGAATTCCTGGAGGAACTTCCGAAAGAATTCCTGGAGGAACTTCCGAAGGAATTCCTGGAGGAACTTCCGAAGGAATTTCTGGAGGAACTTCCGAAGGTATTTCTGGAGGAACTTCCGAAGGAACTCCTGGAGAAACTTACTATATTTTCCTTCTTAGTTCTATCTATCTTATTTGTCTTACTTGTCTTATTTGTCTTATTTGTCTTATTTGTCTTATTTGTCTTATTTGTCTTATTTATCTTACTTATACCAGCACCACTGTTGTCACCTAAATCCTTTTCAAAGCGCGTGTGGAAACCTTGCACAGAAATCCTCTCACGATATTCTCTAATGTTGTTCTTGAAACGGCTCATGTTTTCATTTTACAAAACCAGCTGGTGTTTGTTTATTTTGATTTCCTCATTGCGTGATTGGTCGGCGCTGCTGCTGTTCTCTCGCCGAACCACTGCATGAGTGATAAATTTCTTCCCCATTGTTGCCAATTCCTTTTGTTCTCCGTTTATGGCAAATTCTCAAGCAATTGTAAACTGCATAATGATGAAATAATTTTGGCGACACTGACAGCGTCATTCTGGCGCGCTGAATTGAGCAATTTTCTCTCTCAGAGAGTGCTACCACGTGCTTTTTTAACGGAAAACCCTTCCCTCAGACCTTAAGGCTCAAATTACCGTCAACCAGTCATTGGCGAGAAAGACAGCCACGTGCTCGTACCACCCCCCCAGTAATAAAACCACCCACCGAGGAGAAAAAGCAGTCTCACGCTGGTTGGGGGAAGTATTTTGGTTTCAAAACTACATCATCCAATAGCGAAGACATAATTATATCCGGTGGATGCTTTATTTGGTTGTATTTCACTTTAGTTTTCAAAAAAACTGCCTTTTGCAATATTTTTTCGCAAGAGGGGAAATCGACGATTTACTCTCACGCTTTCTTATATATGAGAGAGCGTGAGAGTAAATCGTCGATTTCCCCTCTTGGGAAAAAATGTTGCAAAAGGCAGTTTTTTTTGAAAACTAAAGCGAAATACAACCAAATAAAGCATCCACCGGATATAATTTTGTCTTCGCTATTGGATGATGTAGTTTTGAAACCAAAATACTTCCCCCATCCAGCTGGAGACTGCTTTTTCTCCTCGGTGAGTGGTTTTCTTACTCGGGGGTGGTACGAGCACGTGGCTGTCTTTCTCGTCAATGACTGGATGACGGTAATTTGAGCCTTAAGATACTTTATTGAATGAATACAAAACTGTACGATTTCAATACAATGATCGTATTAAGATCTTACAAAATAGTATATGCCAAATTATTATACAGTTTTTGTAAGGTTCTTATGCAGATGCAGAACTGTAATAAAATATGCCGTCCGCTGGTTAAGTGTAGAATAACAAGAATAGTTTTCAAAATTTTCTACCATTGATAGAATCTACAAAATCATTCCTAAAGCTCCTGTTGCTCTAGCTCTGGCATATAATCTAATGTATCCCTTATTTGACTAACTATTAATATTCATTATGTTATCAGTATGCTGTGACAAAGATGTCTTACTTTTTTGACTCGTCTCAATAATAATGCAGTATAGACTCGCAGTGCGAAGCATCCCTCAATCAAGTATCCGAAATGTCGTTTCCTAACACATTGAGTCTAATAATCAGGTGCCTCTCACTTACTTTTATGTGTATCCGGGATGTCTCCCAGGGCCGATAATAATATACGATTATTGCAGTGATACCCTATCTAATATCATTCGCATTCGAAAAAATAAGATATCTCCCGTTTTGATCCCTTTTCATTATATCCGCAGTGCCCAGGTACAAGAACCCAAACGACGACACAATCAAGTAAACCCTTGAGTGAATCTGATAATCATAATGCTTTATCCAGAGATGAATTCTTCGTTATCACCATTAGAACTAGAAGGCAGTTTAGTTCTTGTTGGGGGTGTTACTGACTATACGTGACAATACGTACCTACCCAACAAAGCTCGGGAGTACATAATGGAAATCAAGAAAGGAAGTAATCTTCTCCGAAAACCTATTTAGTGGAATGTCTCCACTTGTCATAAGACTAGGGGTGGAATTAAATGGTATAATCCTAAATGGTCTTATGACAAGTGAGCATCCTGATTTATCTGAAAAATAAATTTCTCGTTATTAGCCAAGCGCCAATATCAATACCTTTGTGATGCTATACAACGATTTTCAAGTTGCGGAACATTAAACTGTACCTCACCCGATGACGGATCTTAATTAAGGGAGCACTCATATCTGATTTTCGATGATATTTTTTATGACAATTAATTACAGATACATAGATTGGTTGAGAAATATTCCAAATCGTAACTCGTTGACTCTCGGTGAGGTAGAAAGATTTCCATCCATTTGCAACGTATGACAACAATAATCTACATCCTTCAATAGATGATTATGTACATGTTGATAGAACGTAGGATGTCAATTACCGGTAGGAATATAAAACAATTAAAGAAAAATAAGAACAATTTCATATAACGACCATAAATCATGCATCTTCGTCTTTTGAAAGATCCAACATTTCCAAACTATTTCACTGACACAGACATCATCATCAATCAATCTTACCATTTCGTGGAAAACCGTTGGCATCCGGAATATTTACAAAGTTTAAACTAACTCGACCCCCTCGGTGCATTGCAATAAATCAAGTTTCCCAGAATGCTTCACTGCTATACAGCGAAGCTCATTCCTTCCAGCGAATTCCTGCAGCGGCACCGAGGATAGCGATCTATGCGCACATGAGCCACCATGGCTGAACGATATTGAATCCGCTGGCAGTTCTCTCTTCCCTCGAGCTATAGGAGCTACAACAGGTGGCACATAGAATTCATCTGGGAAGTGAGAATCGCAGAACTTTGAACTTGAATCTAAACCAACATTTGCACAATGAATAAATAATGAAAAATCTTTAAAAAATTAAAGCATTTTATCGAAGGTAGTATGTCATATGTATTTGAGTTGGGAACTTTTTTCTTAGCTCTTTTGAAATGAAATTGTGGTCTGGTTAGGTTACGTAAGAGAGAAATGCCGGTGGGATTTCTTTTTGTTCAAATATTCCACATGAAATTCAACACGTTCCAGCAAATAAGGGTTTCACAAATTATCTGCTTGGGTTAACTTTCAGCGTCCATACGTAGAAAAAAATCCACCTCCATGGATACTGCAAGTTTACAGACATTTTACAAAAATCATTTTGCACTTCGGTAGGTTTTCGTGACAAAAAATATTCTTCAGATGAGGGAGAGCAGTGGCACTCCATTGGCTTTGGCTCCGGTTTCCTGCTGTGCATAAGAATGTGAAATCAGGACATTTATTTATTCAGAAGAGGCCTAAGTGCGATATGACGTTTGAGTTGTACACTTGGGTTTTACAAATTACTATCTTTATTTATTCCTAATCTTATCATTGACATGGATAAAATAGGCATTTTGTAGAAGCTGTATGGTCTTGGTCCTAGCAAAGCAAAATAAAACACCGCAAGTTCGTACCATCACCAGCAGAAGGGTAGCAAAGCACAGTGTTTTATTTCGTCATTTTCACGATCGAAATTCAAAAACTCGAAAAGTGTTTATTTTGGAAATAGGGTTTCTTCACAGAAGTTTCAAGATATTTAGGAGCGCATCTTTTGATAAAAACAGTTTGATGATTAATCCCCCTAAAAGTGAGTTGAGAAAATTATTTTTGCACCAGAATGAGATAGACACGTAGTGTCTTCCGAAAAGTTGTAGCAAATGTTAATACGAGCAACTTTGCTGAACAACCCAAGTTTCTATCTCTTATATATAACAAACTTAAGTCGTTTTATGTAAAAACCCCAATAAAATCTTATTTTTCATTCTAACTCTTTCCAATGATTTTTCCCATTTTCCGTCTCTTCTACAAAGTTGTTAAACAAGCAAAATTACATGTTTTTGCTGAACATTGTAACATTTCATCTCACATACAACAAAAGTTATCGTTAAATTATACATATTTTTAGAGGTTTCTCCACTTGTGATTACTTTCTTAATTGCAAAAAGTCATAAATTTCTTCACGATATGCTGGAAATCGCTTATTTCACTTTTATACTGACATTGAAAACTTTTGTCGACAAGAGTCTTCTCGAATGCTGTGTTAAAAACATGTAAACCTATGAACAATCCTAATATTTGAATAACTTTTGTTTTTTAAGAGATAGAAAGTTACAATGTTCAGCAAAAACATGTAATTTTACTGGTTTGACAACTTTGTAGAAGAAACGGAAAATGTGAAACATCATTAGAGTTAGTTTAATTTAAGAGAATGGTTTTAAGGGGATTTCCACATAAAATCATTCTTTTAACTTAAACTAACTCTAATGATTTTTCACATTTTCCGTCTCTTCTACAAAGTTGTCAAACCATTAAAATTACATGTTTTTGCTGAACATTGTAACTTTCTATCTCTTATAAAACAAAAGTTATTCAAATATTATGATTTTTCTTAGGTTTACAAGTTTTAACACACCATTCGAGAAGACTCTTGTCGACAAAAGTTTTCAATGTCAGTATAAAAATGAAATAAGCGATTTTCTGCATATCGTGAAGAAATTTGCGACTTTTGCAATTAAGGGAGTAATCACAAGTGGAGAAACATCTAAAAATATGTATAATTTAAAGATAACTTTTGTTGTATGTGAGATGGAATGTTACAATGTTCAGCAAAAACATGTAATTTTGCTTGTTTAACAACTTTGTAGAAGAGACGAAAAATGGGAAAAATCATTGGAAAGAGTTAGAATGAAAAATAAGATTTTAATGGGGTTTTTACTTAAAACGACTTAAGTTTGTTATATATAAGAGATAGAAACTCGGGATGTTCAGCAAAGTTGCTCGTATTAACATTTGCTACAACTTTGCGGAAGACACTACGTGTCTATCTCATTCTGGTGGAAAAATAATTTTCTCAACTCACTTTTAGGGGGATTAATCATCAAACTGTTTTTATCGAAATATGCGCTCCTAAATATCTTGAAACTTCTGTGAACAAACCCTATATCCAAAATCAACACTTTTCGAGTTTTTGAATTTCGATCGTGAAAATGACGAAATAAAACACTGTGCAAAGGACCAGTAAGATAAAACTATTATGTATGGCAATTTAGTCGGACCAAACCCTAGAGCAGGGCTGCCCAACGTACGGCCCGCGGGCCGGATGCGGCCCTCGGCTCCATTTTTTGTGGCCCGCAGCGCGTAAGAAAATTAAACTCAGATTCGGCCCACCAGTTTTTCTAGCTGGCTCGGGAAGCTCTTTTTTATTATTCATTATTTAATACGTAAGTTTTTAATCAAATCTTGAAACGTTTCCAATAATGATTTGCATGAGTAGTTTACGTTCACGTTGAAAAAAGGAAGACCGATTTGCTCAATTTGTTCAGAAAGTTTTGCAATATTCAAAGAATAAAATCTGAATCCAAGCATTCCATGAAATATGATACTTGAGAAGGCTCAGGTACGAAACAAAATTTGGTAGAACTTCAAAGGTAGGGAGCTCAATCAATTTAAATTTACATTCCTTGATTTAAATTATTGGTACAATGGATTATAGAAACAAAAACTCTCTTCACTCAAGAAAATACAAAGTCAGAAAATGAAGTACGGGCCAGTTTTGCTGTTAGTAGGATCTTGGCAAAACGGATAAAATTTTTCCAGGACCGAGAGCTTGTTAAGAAAAGCATTTAGGTTCTGGTTTACACCAACGTAAGTCTCAAGGAAATAGCCTCCTTCAGAAGCATTAGTTTGTGCGGAACACGGTGAAGAGTAAAAGTTTCCGCAGAAGATTTGAAAGCTACGTTACGTGAAATTCTCTCGCAAACGATGAAAATACTGACGTGTAAAATGTGGCATAGAGATGAGACAGCCCGGGGCTGCAAGCTTCTCTAATAAAGATAAAAAGAAACGTGGCAAAATTGTCTGTGTTCATAAGAGGAATTGATAGTCATTTTCGAATGACAAAGAAATTGGCAGCTTCGCACCCTACGCAGGGAACAACTAACGGGAAACCCTGAGGGCTGATAAGACCTGTGCGAAGGAACAATTTTGCTCCTTGGAAAACCTAAGTGACCTTGCGATTGATGCAGCACCAGCAATCAATGACAGAAAATAACAATGGCGTTGTGGCAATTCTAAGCATGGAAAAGCAATCACAAAGATATGGCGGTATTCCCTGCCATACTGCATATTCACCAATAGAATCGATATGCGAAAACGATCAATATTCCTCAAGTAATGACGTTTGTTATGAAGACAATCAACTGTATCAACGTTAGGGATATCAACCATCACCAATTATAAGGGAAGATCCATAAAGTACGTCACGCAAAAATTGGCGATTTTCAACCCCCCCTCCCCCCTTTGTCACACGTTTTGTATTAAACGTCTAAAATTTTTGTATGAGTCGTCACGCTGCTCGGAACCCCCCCTCCCCCCTAGGAGCGTGACGTACTTTGTGGATGGCCCCTAAATGATGTTGATGCAAATGATGAATACAAAAACTTCCTGTATTATTGCGAAGTTCATTAACTACGCCTTGGTACTATGCTTGGGAGATTTTTTTTTCAAAAGGAAATGGAACTATTTTTACAAGATAAAGGAAAACCAATACTCGAGCTGAATGATCCTTGGCTTGGCTTTTCTAGCAGATATCGCCAAACATCTCAATGACTAGAACATGAAGCACTTTGGCGCAGTGGGTTGCAGAAATCTGGTACATTTCTCTCATCCCGTTGAAAACAGTTCATGCAAATATGCTGGTAAAGTAACGAATTTCCCATTTTATCAACACAGTTTACCGATTTGAATAATTTACCTGAAATGCTTCAAATGGATTCCTCATGCAACGATCGAGTTTAGTTTTTTTAGATAATTTTGAAAATTTAAAAAAAGTTATTTTCCGAATATTTTCTGGCCCGCCAGCAAGTGTAAATTTTAAAAATTGGCCCGTGGCGTGAAAAGGTTGGGCAGGCCTGCCCTAGAGCAACAGGCAAACAGCAATCTGACACTCAGACTGAATGAGTAGGTGTTTTATATTTAGTTTAGATAGAATATAATTGGGCAAACAATTTTCTTATTGCGTTTCCCAATCTTAAGGGCTTTTCTATATGCCAAGTACTTCACAACAGACACCGACTTTGCATTTCTGGGAAGTATTTCTTACACAGGAGCATCGGGATATTTTTAGAGTTATATTTTTCAATATTATTACACTGGAATCGATATCGATCAGCACTCTGATACAAGAGTAGGGTAGAGTAGATATAAACATAAACAAGTCGAAGAAACCGATGCAGTTGGTCCACCCCGTTTTATCCCATATACAGTTCTTTCGAATTTAAATCTTACGGAATATGTATACGGAATATGGCCCTCCTTAGCCGTGCGGTAAGACGCGCGGCTACAAAGCAAGACCATGCTGAGGGTGGCTGGGTTCGATTCCCGGTGCCGGTCTAGGCAATTTTCGGATTGGAAATTGTCTCGACTTCCCTGGGCATAAAAGTATAATCGTGCTAGCCTCATGATATACGAATGCAAAAATGGTAACCTGGCTTAGAAACCTCGCAGTTAATAACTGTGGAAATGCTTAATGAACACTGCGAGGCGGCTCTGTCCCAGTGTGGGGATGTAATGCCAATAAGAAGGATAAGAAGAAGAAGAAGAAGAAGAAGAAGGAATATGTATATTGACACAGCTTTCTGCTTCTTCTCTGTTATAATGATGTGATTTCTAGACGATGAGTTAAACAAAAAAAACAAGAAACAAGAAACCAGGAACCAGAAACCAGAAACCAGAAACCAGAAACCAAAAACCAGAAACCAGAAACCAGGAACCAAGAATCAGAAACCAGGAACACAAAACCAGAAACCAGGAATCAGAAACAAAAACCAGAACAAGATTAGATTAGATTTTTATGATTGAGCAAGGCCTTTCTAATAAATGCTCAATGTGTTAACTAATGAGAATTGAATTATATTTTAGATGTTCGAGGGTCGAGGGTCTATCAATAGAGCCATCCCGATCAGGAATGTTTTTTTTTTATTAAGGAGACTTTCAGCCGTAGGCTGGGTTGTCTCCGAAATCAGGAATGTATAACAACATTATAACGAGGGGAGTTATTTATATCATAATAATATTCTGACAGAACTGATTATGGATCGGCTGTACGTTTTAATTATATTTATTGAACGGCTACTCAGTTGACATAATCCCCGTGTCGAAACGTCGGGTAAATAAATAACTCGTTGTAATAATTGCAATACTGAGTAGCCGTTCAATAAATATAATTCTGACAAAACTTGTGTAACAAACCCCACGTTACAATTATTTTATACAAACATAATGAAACAAACAACAAATAACGAATTAAAATAATGCACGTTCTCTCCTGGTGCCCTGAGAGAGACGGCTAGGTAGTGCTCACTACGGGAAATGACGAGGTTCAATATGAGATTTTGATCCATCAGCCAAATCCCGCAAATATATTTTTATTGCGCATTGCGCTTTTTGTCTGCAGAAATTAGTTTGCTGTATTCATAGCTGAGACTTTGTATAGGATTCTTATCCTATTTGGGCACCCCGAATCAATTAATGCCATTTGGCATCAACGATTCGATGTCAGTGTCTTTGAAGAAAATTATCCTCGGCAGGGATTGAATCCTAAAGAGAAAGAACAAGTCTCTCACTTATCATCTCTGTTTACCTATACGATATGTAGCATACCGCGAGAAACTTTTTTCGCCAGCTGTCATGATAGAGAACGGGATTCGGGATTCTTTTAGAAAGCTCTTAATGCGGGGAGCACTGCCTCGAATAATGCATTTCAACTTGTCCTACACAGCTGTGCAGTAACCAACACGAAAGGAGCGGAAACAAAGCGAGAATCACCATTTTTGTGTGGGGGCTGCTTATCCGATTCGGTTTTTTCGCACTTGTATACAAGTTTGATAAATTTGCTATCATGGCTTGTTAAAATTCGGAACAGTTTTTGCCTCTCTTTTATCGTTGTTCGTTATCTATTGAGAGCCATTTCTGCAAATCCTGCAGGGCTCGGCTCAACACTCACTTGTGTAGAATAGTGGTTCTGAGAATAACTGAATAATTGCCAATATTCCGCCTTCGAATCAATAACAACAACAAAACCAAAGACAGAATCAATAGAGGATACAATATAGCAATTTCATTCAAGAACGCCACATCACTAGAACTACCCTAGCAGCACACGTTTTCCACAAAGGTTACTTCAACTTATATGTGACCGGGTTCAGTCACAATCAAGCTGCTGCAACCACTCTCGTTCGATTGGTGCTGCTCGGGTAACATTTTCTGTAAGTTTATCTGTGAAAAGAGCCAATTCGGTGTACCTTTGGTCGTTGTTCGTGTTCAGCTGTTTGAAATTAAAGGTGTGCGCCGTTCCGATATTCGTCGGCGGCGGCGTTTGTCAAAAGTTTGGTCGGCGGCGGCGGCGTTTTCGGCGTCACGCTGAAAGCCATTTTAGCCGGCAAAGTAATTTGGCCGAAAAAGTCGTTTTCTCTAACAGTTCGTTTGGCCGAATAGGTCATCGGACCAAACATGCTGTTTGGCCGAAATGGTCGTTTGGCAGAATGGAACGTTTGTCCGAAAATATCGTTTAGGCCAACAACTTATACGGCCAAATGTCAATAACTGAACGGGTAATTTAATCAAGAATATTCATCCATTTGGCCTTGACATTTACGTTGAAACAAGCCTATTGTCAGCCGAACGACACTTTTCAAAGAAGGTTGCAAAAACTACAGTTTTGAGCCGAATGGCTCGTTCTGCCAAATAACATTTTTTACCAAACGGCATTTTTGGTCAAATGATCTATATTCGGTTAAACGACTTTTTCATCCGAACATCCGGATTCAGCCAAATGGCATGTTTAAAGTAAACAACTTTTTACAAATCCGGCCAAATTTTCCTCTTGGCTACATTTCCAGTCAAACCAGTTTTGACCTGATAACAGTTTCCGTTAAACGTTTAGTTTTGCTAAATGGTACCTGGTTTAATGTTATTATTTAAATGCCAGTATCGACTTAATAGAGAGGCCACGGAATTTTGTTCAATGATCAATTGACAAAAAGACCATTTCGCCAAACAACTAGCCATTTCTAACCATATTATTCGTTCAGTACGCGGTTCAGTCATTGAAATTTGACCGTATGACACGTTGGGCCGAATGACATTTTCGCCCATTCTGTTAAAAAACTATTTCTGCTAAATGGCATTTTTGGCCAATGATCGATTTGGCCGGACAACATGCTAGGGAAAACGGCTTTTTCGGCCAAATTACCAGTTCGGCCGTCTGTCGCTTTCTATCAATGAAACTTACTATGAATTTCTAATCGAAAATAGAAAGAATTTTCCGAAGAAATCCTCAAAAATTTCGAGCATTTTTCCGATGTTTTAAAGTTGGTTATGTCAAACTAGCCGTTTAATGATGAATTTCTTCCTGCGAAAAAATCACTCTAATAAAGGATAAAAAAAACTAACCGTCTTAATTAATCTAGATTGGGGAAGTCAACGGCTTTTACCAGTCACAATTTTCTGTGTGAATTTCAAAGAATACTCAACAGAAACTCAAAAGGAACTTTCCGTGGATATTCCGAATATTTTCCTGTAGAAATTTGGAACAACTTCCCGTAAAAATCCCAAGGAATTCTCATGTAAATCTCCAAACAATTTTCTTTGGTAAATCCAAAGAGCTCCTCTTGGTAATTCCAAAGAGTCCTCGAAACTTGAAAGTAGTTCTCGTGGAAAATCTGAAAATAATTTTCAAATGAATATTCTGGAAAAACTGGAAATCTTTCGTCAAAATTTTGAGGTGAAATTCAAAAGATTCTCCCGTTATTGTCTTGAAAATATCCAAAACTAGTCAAACCTAGTCGAGTCAAGTACGAGACACTGAAGACGACCTTACTGTTGAGGTCAAAATACGTATCTGTCAAGGTACAATCAAATGGTGGAAATAAATGGGATGGTACAAACTCGTCTTATGACAAGTGCAGTCAAACCTGCCAAATCTTGTTCGTGTTGTTTTTTCGACCTTACTGTAAATCGTTTAGTGGATGGCAGCGTAACTCGTTCGTGGGTTATATTGCCTCAAAGGAAATGCAAACTCATTTTTATATAGAAGAAGAAGAAGAAGAAGATGATGAACAATTTAGCCGAACGACATGTTCGACCGAATGTCCATTTCGGCCGAAGGACATATTCATGATTTTATCAGTCAAAGGAACTGTTCAACCAAATGTCCTTCTCAGCCAAATAACTTTAGGCTAGATATCCTAGCAAAGTCTGAAAACATAATGAGATCATATAGAAAACATATTTTGATTTTGACATCAAATTGATTCATAATTTGTTTTCAAATATGTATAAATCATCATGATTGATTACATATTTTGATCTCATTTTGCTGTATATTACTAAATAAATGATGACATCTGTGTACTTATTTTGTTATTGGAAATCAATATCAAAATTAGTTTTCGATTTGCTCTCATCGACAGCAGGAATAGTTTTTGATTGGATGCCACAGTAAGATATTTCTGCTATTACGTTTTGTTATTTCAAATGTTTAAATGACCAAAAAATATCAAATTAAGTAAACATAATCGATAATTTCACAACATTCAACAAGTTTGAGATTTGCTTAAGGTTTCTACCAAATAGTCTTTTCGGCAAATTCATATTCGGCCTAACAAATATCAGCCTTGTGGCTTTCTGCCGAACGACTCTTTTCTGTTCAAAACTCAAAATTAAATTATTTTGGATTTCAACGAAACTCCTTCGCAATTTTCAAGCTTAGTATTTACGAAGAGCTCTTCAAAATTTATCAAGATATTGTATTGAATTTTCATGGAAATAAATGTTATTTTCACGAAAAATTCTCTGGAGTTACAACGTGATGTTGTATACTGAGGAAAATGGACGTATGATTTTCAATCAAACGCCTTATGAAAATTTGCCACAAGGAATCGGTATGAATTTCAATATGTGCCTTATGAATACAGTCGGGATTCGCTGGTTGGGATCTTAATACTTGGGTCACTTTTTAGTTGGGCCTCCGCTGGTTGGGCCGTGGCCCAACTAAAAAGCAACCGTACGTCAAAATTCAATGTAAACACGGAAAACGGGATTGGGCGTCACTGGACATCATTTGTGATGTTCAAGTCGAAATACACGTGTTCAAATGGCTGTCAGTTGACCCAACAAAAAAAGCGAATTCGTTAGTTGGGCCGAGGTCGTGGCTCAACCAGCAAATCGCGACTGTAATGATTTTCATTTGAAAAAAAGTGAAGTGCGGCAGACTGGGTTCGAACCATGGACGTCGGGGTCGGGAGGCCGGTATGTAGACCACACGCTCATCGACGCTTGATTACTTGGGAAGGTAACTGCGTATAAGAAACACTGTTGGTGGAACAATCAGTCGAAGATTCATGAGGCGCCAGTTATGAATTTCGATAGTCCAGTTCGCTGAGTGTAGAGATCTCTCAGGAAATGATACGGAAATTGCACTGAATCTTTGGAGTTTCCACTAAAAATTCGAATCGGCGTGGAAAATTATAGATCAGCGGCGTAACAAATTGTAGACGGCGGCGCGCCGAAGAAAAAATGTCGGCAGCGGCGGCGTGCCAAAAACTGAATATTGCACTGGTCATCGTTGAGCTTGTGTTGTATTGCGTCAGACGGGAGGCTTTGGCTGCGATGTGCTTCTGATGTTGTTGGGCTTGACCAGAGGCGCATCCACGTTCCGAGTCGTGGGTAGGACAAATGGAAAATGCCGATTTGGGCTACAGTCTGGTATTAGCGGTAGCATTAAGCGATTCATATAAATACGCAGGTGTTACAAACCTACTCCAGTAACATTTTGGTTTTATGATGGTTTTATGAAGGTCATGGAAAGCAAATTATGGTTTTGAAGATCGTTATTAAATTAAAAATGTTACTTGGGCAGACTATTGTATGGCAGTAGCATCACTTCCATCCGTTTACACAAATAATGATTTTAAACTAATCACTACATCTAAGATGGAAGCAAGGCACAGTCGAGATCTGTCCTGGTCACGTTCTTGTGAATGGCGGAGGGAAAAGAATTATTAATTGGGACATCTATACTTAGAAAGGAGCTACGTCTTCTCATCGGTGCCACGGTTAGTGTAATATAACGGTAGGAATAGTTTTGGTAAAACGTGAAACACAAAAAAAACTAAGACATACAGAATAGGAAAAGGTAAAGGCTGTGATCGAACCCATGACCTCCTGCTTATAAGCAGAAATGATAGCCACTAGACCACTGAGCTTGTCTACGAATTGGGCAACAATTCTGGTAATGAGAAATCGATGCACATTCTAACTATAGGGTAATTCGTCAAATGTTGAACGGCTAATTTCTTCGCCTATTGTTGAACGCACGTGCATTTCTTATGGGAGTTCAACAATAGGCGACAAAATTAGCCGTTCAACATTTGGCGGTTTCCCCTACCACTGAAAGCAAAACTTTTCCATGTTGATATGAAATCCATTTCGCTATGGGAAAGTTATGTTTGCCATTTAATCAATTTTAAAAATAATCAGGACTTGAAAAGTTCTTACGTCCAGAATATTTATATAATTTGAGAAAATATCCTTGATTTTTAGGACAAATATTGCTTTTCCATTATCGATTATCGAACATCTCCTTACAAGCTTCAAAAAGAAGTCAGGGGTAACAGAAATTTGAAAAAATACTCAATGGTTTTAATTAATTATTGCTAACTGCTAGGATTTCTTATTATAGAAAATGTACAAATTATAGCGATACAAATCAAACTACCAAAAATCGCATGATTGCCAAAGAATCTGTTTTGGAAGCTTGGAATCCCTTACGTATCAGATTTAGAGCGGACTTCGGTATGTTTCTGGTTTCTCAAATTTCAATAGATCTATTATGCTTTAATCACAACTTCTAAAAAAAATATTCACAGATTTCTACAACTTCTATTTTACCTCTGTAAAACGTTTATAGTCTAAGAAGTAAAGTTTAGATATCTATGAGCGCTTTAGGGATTATAAAGTGCCTGAAGTCCTAAAGAACAATTAGTCTTTTTCTCTAGGATCCCAAAAACATCTATGATTATTGTTTGGACTCTGTTAAGGTGATTATAGAATGAAGCCAGAAATCGGCCATTTTGTAAACCACGTGCTTTTCCAATATTTTTTTCAAGAGCACGAGATAAAAGAACCATAACGCGTATGGGGCTGAAATAATGGTAGATTGTTTGCTTAGTTATGCTGAACAATCATAATTTGAGTTTCGGCAAGGTACGAAAACTATTACGCCAGATTTGGGGTTTTGGAAATGTATGTAGATAAACATGTGGTGAATTTGAAATTCACCACGGGCTTCATTCTATAATCACCTTAAACTTTAAAATAACCTTCTGTTAACACAAAATTTCTTACCATCGAATGACTTCATATGTTCTTACCATAATCATGGGTAGGACAATGCTTTGACTGTCCCACCCAGAAAAATTCATGCGTAGGACATGTCCTACCTGTCCCACCCACTCCCGGCGCCACTGGGCTTGACGATGCGCCGCCCCGCTACCGTTGCTGATGCTGCAGCCATCATCATTTTCGTCTTCATTTCCTCTCTTGGTTTGCCTCTCTTCGTTTCGTTTCGGTCCGGTGCGGTGCATCCGGTTCTACGTGCGTGTACAAAGTGAATGACTTACGCACGGCAGGCACTGCTTCTTATATACGCAAAGTTTCTTATGTACGCAAAGAAAATCTTACAGTGGACCAGAAGGCGTGTAACTTACATCATTCTGATGTCCGTGTTAGGAATGCACGAATGGGATTGGTTACATCTAAAATTTTTACTGGCTTTGACAAGAATTGAAATTTTCAATAGTTTACCGAATAATCTTAAGTTTCAATGAAATTGGCAAATTGCTGGAGAGTTTCCGAGTTGATTGATATATACAGGGTGTTCAATAAGTTCGAATACACTTTCAAAAACCCAGATTAATCCACCTACAGTGAGATTATGACCCTTCCTTAATTAAAAGGAAATATTTTCAGACTCCAGTATTTAAAACGAGATAAAACTACTCAACCTCCCACGACGATTGAAAGTGTAAATGACAAAAATAATTGCCTACCAAAAGGCGGATTACATGGGTTAAGTGACAACAAAACGAATGATTCCGCACTGTACCGTACAGTCTGTACGTCAGGTTGCCTCAGGCGCTTGTCGGATTGAATAGCTATTGTAACATGTGGTAACATGGTTGGTTAGAAACTATCGTAACGCTGGCAGCATGTATATTCGTAATTTCCAGAGAACTTGATATTGATTAATCCAGAACTAACTTAATCAGTCATTGATCTGAACGAAACTCAATAGCGTTCAATAATAATATAGGGTTACGGCTCCTGGACTTCATCTCATAGCTCCGATATTGAACCTACGAAAAACAAAGCAATAAAACCCAGATTAATCCACCTAGCGGTGATGGCGCCTTTCTCGTGGAAAAAGGTAATAAATATAGCCTTGACGTTTACACCTCGATGATGTACAAGAAAGGCAAAACAGTTACACCGTCTAATGTTATGATATAAAATTTACACTAGTAGACGACAGATGGCGCTGCCAGAAGTTTCTCGAATTTCCTATGTTCGAATTTTGACTTTCGGACAATTTCATAGTACTATGAAACTCAACGAAGAGCATACTTACGCCTAAATGCGTGCAACACGAGCATCTTTATAGTACGATGAAACTCTTAATGGAAGCAAGCCACGGATAAACTTTAAAAATATTCATAGATGCAAGGCATTTTTCATAACACATTATTGTTCTATGTGACTATGTCTCATCACTATTTTAATATTATCTATTTTTTGCAATTTGCAATTATTATGAAATTCAATAGTGATCAACAGCGTTTTAGTCTCTGTCGGATGCAACTTGTTGCAAGAAAATCGGTTAAGAGTTTCTATGTTATAATTTGGCTAATGTTTTTTATGGCATTTTGTGCACACACGCACGCACACACATACACACACACACACGCACACACGGACAGACAGACATTTGTTCAGCTCATCGAGCTGAGTCGAATGGTATATAACACTATGGGTCTCCGGGACTTCTATCAAAAGTTCGAATTTGGAGTGAAATGATAGCCTTTCGGTACAACTTAGTTGTACGAGAAAGGCAAAAAATTTGATTTGTTTATTATTTTTATGATTTTTTTCAGCAGTGAGCACGCGTGTAAGCAAAAAGAAGCGACGAAATTGGTGCCGAATTTCTTTGTTTCGCGATGAGATGAATATATATTCAGTGAGATTGAAAACGGAACAGTTCCCCTATATTTTGCCTTATGGATGCCTAATTTTGTAAAATTTATCTTGTTTAATATCTTAAAAATGAGTGAGATTTATATGATAGTAAATTTTAGAATTTGCACACATACGCACACATACATGCATATAAGTGGTCTATTAGTATTTCAAAACATGCTCACATTTGTTATCTAGCTTCCACTAAAGAAATTTTTGAAATCCCTTCAAATTTTTACGTTTTTGCTTTTCTGAGAAGGTTTTGTGGTACATGCGACTATCTGTTCCTCAATTAAAACCAATTGTTTCTTTGGAACAAATCCGAAAAATAAGCATATCTTCATATCTCACTTGTTGCAATTATATTTTTAATATTAAAGTGAATTTGTTTCAATTGCCATACATTTTATTTCAAAGTTCAAGAGGTTTATTGATAGATTAATATATAACACGCCTGCGTAACGCATGCAAAGTGAAATTATAGACACTTCCGAAGGAAGGGTCAAAAATGTTTAAAAATTGAGATTAAATTAATTCCCGGTTCCTTTTCATTGAAAGTATTGTTTATAAAGAACGTTTGTAACATTTCTTTTGGAATGAGGGGAAACCGCCAAATGTTGAACGGCTAATTTTGTCGCCTGTTGTTGAACTCCCATAAGAAATGCACGTGCGTTCAACAATAGGCGAAGAAATTAGCCGTTCAACATTTGACGAATTACCCGACCTCTATTTTGTACTTCTTCACGAACACGTTTCTACGGCAC
The DNA here is from genome assembly GCF_024139115.2 of Armigeres subalbatus. Taxonomy (NCBI): domain Eukaryota; kingdom Metazoa; phylum Arthropoda; class Insecta; order Diptera; family Culicidae; genus Armigeres; species Armigeres subalbatus. The sequence goes on along the minus strand of NC_085141.1, from coordinate 238,945,147 downwards.
GCATGGTCGGCGTGGGCATTCCGTTCAAGATTTTGGAAATTACGTCTTGAACCAAGGTCTTGGTCCAAGTTGCTGACCTTGTATTCGTCCAGCTTTGATATAATAAAGGACCAAACGAGAAAGTTAAGAGGGTTCAAATCCGGGAAGTTGGGAGGCCGCAAAGTTTTGTCCAAAAAATCGATGATATTGTCCCCATATTAGGCTTACATCACATTTTCCGTGTATAAAGGGTTATCGTCAGCTAACGCTGACACCAAAACTAATACAGAATATGTACATTGGACATACAAACACAATAATCAAACATTTGTATTAGAGCTTATTGAACACCCTGTACATCTTTAGAATTCATCGAAAAAATCTCACTTAATTTCGTGACGGTCCACAATTTCAGATTCTTACCTTCGGGTAAGACGTTGTCCTGCGTCAAAAAATCCAGTACGCTACAAACGACGGATTTTTATAATAGAGGTAATGAACTATAGAGGAAGATTATCGCTGTCGTCACTAGAAAAACGTCTTTTGCTGGCGAGGAAAGGGCACTAAATGTCAACGAAGGAAAAATCAGTACGTTTTGACTGGTAGGCACCCAACAATGTTTGGGTCCCAACATGTTTGGGGACGATAACAAAGGGAACCGCAGCGACAATCGGCCTCTATAGTTTATTACCTCTATTATTTTTATCCATAATGTAGGCAATTAACTTTGTTCTAGCTATGTATATTGAATGTGGTTCAAGTTATACTGGAGGTGGTTACCTTCGACTTTTACCGCAATATCTGAGTCAAAAAATGTGGGCGATTTCGAAAAAAATAGCACAATTCATGTTATTTTGATATGAAATTAAAGTGGTCAAAATACATTTTCATCGAATGATCTAATTATTACACATTTTGTTTTTATAATTGAGTTAAAGTTTTAATATGCGGGATTTTGAACGCTCTAGACTGGCGTAGATTTTGCAATCGACTGGTCAATGCTTCCCTCAATGGTGCTGCAAAAGGATTTTGTGTTATCTTTGACACTTCCATTATGTAATGTAATTGCAAATAAAAATCTAGTAGCGAGTAGCGACACATGAATAGAGAATAGAAGCGAATAAATATTGCAGCAGTTAGATTATTGTAAATTATAAATAACGGCTATGCTAACTGTTTGAGGAAATATTCATTCTTGTCTTGTCTTGTCTTGTCTTGTCTTAGCACATGCACAGCCAGTATTGAAAAGCATCCTGGAAATGTCGGTTGTATTCCCGATCATTTTCTTGTCTGTAATTAATATTTGCAGCATATCATAAATATGACACAAGTATCAAAACGGCCAGGCCCACCGTGCAGGCTTGAAATTGGGAGAAAATTCATAGCTCCTCGGCAATCAGATTATTTAGTTATAAATAACATGATCAACGAAGAGTTTTGAATCTACGAAAGAAAGAAACGGGGACAGCCGTACCAACCGTTTCACATTCAGGGGAAAAGATGATTGACGAATCGTTGGGAGTGACTTTGCTAAGAAGATTAATGTACACTCCATGGGTCCTCGACGTCTTGAGATGGGGCACAGTTTTTAGTCTAGTGCCCTGGCTTATACACTGATGGGCAAAAGTATTCGCATAGATTCAGATAGATTACTATGAAAACAGGACGAATACTTATGTACATCAGTGTACACATAGGCCTAGGTTTAAGCGCCATTACTCGCTCTCTGGAACGAGACAAAGAAAAAGAAATAAAAGCGATGAAAAACAAGAGAAAACTCAAGACGATAAAATTATACCATATTTTTACTTACAACACATCCATATTTTCCGTGCTTGGAAGCGTTTTTTTTTATTTTTCCCGTCAAAACACAATTTATTGAAATTATTCACCACAAATGTTCGCGAAAAGAGAATGAGCGAAAATGAAGAAACGGAAGAAAAAATCATCAAGAAATCCTGATTGAACGTATATATGGTAATGAAATACTAGTTGCGGAAATCCAATTATTTTAGCAAAATGACCTAAAAATTATTTTACTCCATATCCCCCTTGTTGTTTATTCAAATCGTTTCTAATTACACATGATAATAGTTGGCCAGAATACCTGTCAAACTAATGCAGTGATGCTAGTTTATCTTCCTTTATTACTTCAAAATCGAAAACGTACTCCTACCCACGTGCACTCTTGCCCCACTCTACTCTATTTGTATAAGAATGACAAGAAATCTATTAAGAATTTAAATATTAGGGACAAAATTGCTACCTGTGCAGTTCTGTTCTGTTGAGATGCAATCAAATGACGATAGTGAATAGATAAACAATGAAGTGATCTTATTTTTTGCTACTACGTCCTTATGATTAACAGTAGGAGAATTGTTTTGATTATTAAGACCAATGTGGTTCAATTTCACTTTCTACAACAGGAAAACCGGGAAAAACATCGAATTGGAATAACCCTCTACTTGAATTGATTATTGAAAAGAGTATTTGCAATGATAGTTATTTTTTTGTATTGGAGGTTCATCACTTAGAAGAATTAATTTACTCGCAGCGGGAAGATGGATAAAAAAGGTGTTATAAAATGACACCCAGTATAGTAAAGAAAGACGTAAGTCCTACGTCAAAACGAGGTTAAAATAATTGAGGCAGCATGCACGGAAGATTCAACTAATTCATGGTTCCATTACATTATCTATAAACATATCCCTAATTAATCAAACAGTAGAGCCATCAACTGAATAAAATTTTAATATTTATATGTGCCTCACGCTTTTCTGTGTCATACTGTTTTCATGTATCATTTTTCTAATTTTGAATTCTTTCAGTGAGGTCTATGGATCTTTTACAATTCCTAAGAAAAGCAAAGACTGGTCCAATTAAATCAGAACAGAATTTCGACCAGCTTCGTAATTTTAGCCACTTACCTTCTGGATATGGAGCTGCTAACAATAACTTACTAACTTTAAGGTAAAATAGAACGGAAGCGTTACCGTCTACACCGCCTTCAGAAGCCGCTCCATCATCCGATCGGAACGATAGTTTTTACATTCACCTCAAAAGTCATATCCGGGAAAAGGACCTCAGCAGTATTCATTCGTTGAACTGGCTTGGACAATGGCATTATCTCAGCCAGAAGGTTGTAAAGCCAGCCTTGCTTCGACGGCAAGAAAGTGGGTAAGATCACCAGTTGTCAGTCAAAGCATTCGCAACGGCAAGTGACGAGGTGGCTGAATCAGACCGTAACCATCCTCCTTCCAATCGCCAGATTGGTTGAGCTAAACTATACCCGTGAATACCACTACTGGGCTACAAATCCATCAAGTTTCCTGGCTCCAAAACTGAATCAATTTGACATAATTAAAATCTGACGAAGGAAAAAAACTTGTCCGAACTTAACCGATGCACACTTCGATCCAACTGTTTGATGAAATGTTCATTCGTCAGGAAACTAGTATTCATCTCGTAGATTCCACACCAACGAGTTTGGACCTCAGACCGAGGTTATGTGCTATATTTGCTGCCTTGGAACTTAGCTTATATTTGACCTGCTTGTACCAGAGTCTATTATATATAGAGTTACGCAAAGAGTGAAGCCAAATCTACCTATTGAACTGTCAAACCGTCTACCTATCGAGCAAAGTAAACAAATGCTTGTTGGTAAGGCGGAAGTATTGTTATCGCCTAATGATTATTATGGCGAATTAAAACTCATGAATTGAAATGTATTAGATTTGTTCTAGAAACAGCTTCAAAAAACTTCAATACACCCCCCAATAAAGTTGCAACAAGAAACTCACGTGTTTGCACTCTGTAGGTGACTTTGATTATCGAATTAAAAAGCTTTAGAAGTGATCACTCCCGTGAAGTCACTTGAAGGGTTGAACAAAAATGAAATTTTTCAACATAATAACAAGAGCATCATTCAGAATAAGAGTAAGAAGATCCTCTTTGCGCAACTCTACACTCAAAATAATTTTCACTTAGAAGCTACTTGAAAACATATGCAGATATTTTCCATGTAGTTTCGTGTGTAAAAGTTAAATGATACATTAGTGATGGCACTCATTATTCTCAATTCACTAGAAAATAAAATAAAATTTAGGTGAATTTTTGTTTGGCCATGTACTTAAATTTTAAGTGAAACTTTGATAATTTTTTTCGATAGTATCCCTATTAGTGATGTGTATCCCGTCCACTAGAAGCGGACGAGAGCAAAAATAGGAGTACAAAACTATTTCATACTCAAACATTATGCTTCGCAAATCGTTCTCATAATGCTTTTGCAAAATGTTTCATTAGTGATTCATACATACATTTCGCTCTGAGAACCCCACTCATATATTTTTCAAACATTCATTTTGAGTAGAATTCACTAGAAGAGTATATAGATATTATTTCCAATGTTTTCAATGAATTCCACTACATTTCTTATTAAGATGCACTTGTAATTTGAGTAAGTTTTATTTGATTCCAGTAAGGCAGATGAAAGATTCGATTTTTAAAGTCTACATGACTTTTTATAGTGGAATCAAAATGACAATTATTTTGAGTGTATATAATAGACTCTGGCTTGTATTACTTGGCAATGTCGGTAACAACTTTCACTGAAGCGTTTGACTTGTTAACCACATACAGTATGGCTAGTTGAAGTGTGTGGACAGCGCAGCGAACAAGATTTAAATTTTCCTGGAGCTCAGAATTCAATGCTGCTGTGACTTCATGAGAGTCTGTGTTCAATCATTCCTTGTCAATAGCGTCATTCGGATCAGAGATTAATACATAGCTCCATTTCTTGCTGCAACTGCCATTGTCACATGTTATTGAGTATATTTGGTCAACTACTATTCCATAGCTTTTAGAAACTTCTGATGCTCCTGAACCTCAAGAATTTCTAAAACAGAAGTTTTTAAGAGAAAATAATATTAAGTTAACTGTTCCAGTGAATTCCACCACGTTGTAATCGTTACATATATGTACGTATTTCAACTTCATTGTAAGACCGCCTTCAGTGTCTCGTACTCGACTAGTCTTAAGTCGAGTCAAATAAGACACACTTAAGACGGTCTTAAAGTTGGTGTCAAGATATCTATAAAGATTATAATGTGGTGGAATTCGATAGAATAATACTATGTACTAACTAGTCTTATGATAAGTTTTTTTTTTATTTGTACTAGTACATATATTGTTTCATGCCTACCTGTTATTGCGTAATAAAACACCGTTCTGATAGCTCCTGTGTGGCAGCTTCAAAGCTGCAAATTTATTGGATCATTAGTTATTGAACATTTAGGAACAAATTTTGGTAGTAACTTACTTTTTCAGTGTTTGCACAATTCAAGAGGGTTATGTTGATGTGCTTCACGCACAAATTTTAGATTGAGTTCAAGCGACTGTAAGGGCAATTCATTAGCATATGATAATAATATAGATATATTGTCGCTCACTTGAAACTATAGTAATCTAGGGTTTCCCCTTAATTTCACTTAAACTAGTAATAATAACTTTTATAATTTTATCTTCCACGTTTGGATTAATAACTTTTCCGACTTTTGTCTTTTTTCTATATCTGACACATGTCACGCTGATCGGTAGTATTGGGCATCTCCAGCTAATTGATGTCTCCAAGAAATGTGGCAACATCCCCCCGCCCGTGGGATGACCCATTGCCGGCCTGATCAGTACTTATTTCCTCTTTCTCACCTCCTGAAACATCCAGCAGGGCCAGTTTCACAGCTGCTCTTGAATACACACCCCGAGCCGTTTTAACTGTTGCCTGTCGTACTTGTCCATCCACACCTTTGATAATCTTGATAATGCGCCCTCGTTCCCAAAGGTTCCGGTTG